>NW_026892577.1:5927500-5930000 GCF_033815535.1 Pezoporus flaviventris
TCTTCGCTTCAAACAGATCAATAGCTTAAACACTCCCTATACCTGCCTGTGTCAGTTCATTGCCTTCTTTATGATTATTATTATTTAGACATACCTTCAGTGGCTTCTCTCACCAAAATTTGTCCTTGGGAAGGCACTTTTTCTTCCCCCTTTTTTTCCAAATTCACTCTCTTCCCCCCCCCCCCACCACTCACACCCCGTCTTTCTTATTTTAAATGTGGTAAAAAGGGGAGAACTAAAAGGGATAAAATGACAGATGTGACAGTTAATCTGGCCAATGAATCGCGGGGGTCTAGGTAAAGCCGTCAGGGCTACTGCGCTAATCTACCGCTCCCACTGACCACCCCACTGGCCCCCTAATACCATTATCAACCCTTAGATGAACAATCTAAATTAGAGTTTTGTTCGAAGAGGGTGTGAATTTGACCCCTGGTGCCAGGGAACCTCTGCTGTACATACAGATGGCAAAGTTCTTATGAAAATAAAAAAGGGTTTCTCTTTTGGGGGGGGCTTCAGCGTCTATGTCTGTGCACACAATTTGCATGGTTTGCATCAACCATATTTACCCCTCATCCCCCACTATTACTTCATCCTCAGAGAGGGGGAAAAAAGCCTCAAAATAACAAAGAGAAAAGAAAGTCCTGCACTGCTTTAGCACAGTTTTGCTGCTCTTTAAGTAGCTACTCGCCTCCGATACGTTTACATGCCACAGAAGTGGTTTTTTCTTCTTCCTTCTTGATTTTTTGTGTTACGCGGAACTGTCCGGCGCCCAAATAAACTGAATAAATTGAATAAATAATCCCTGGGTTTGTGATTCACTGATGAAGAAGAAGCGGCACGCAGAATTCGGGAGAAGCGAGTTTTAATACAGCCAAATTTATCGGAAAAGAGATGAAATTCTGCCCTGGAAAGATGAGCAAGGGCTCATACCAAGAGCTGGGAAAGGACTGATGAGTTCCATCATCACAGGACTGGTTGAAAGTGGCATTGGAGGACAATGGTTAATATATAGATTTATACTTAAACATACCCAGTAGTAAAACAAAGTGTCACTGACCCCACTTCATCTAAAAATACATCCATTTTCTTGTGAACTATCTGCATTACAGCAGGAAAGCAAACAAGCTGGCAACGGATGAGAAAAAGAAATGAGCAGCTATTATAACATGTTGCCCACTGTGTTTTCTCTCTCCCTCTCTCCCCCTTTCCCCCCCTATATATATATGTCTTTATTTTTACATGGGGTGGGGGTGGAGGTAGACAGCTTGATGCAGGAAATACCACGAAAGGATGTGATGCTTTAGGAGCACGCGTTTATCCTTGGTATTGGGGGAACTTTCTTCCAACTTTGCACTGCTTGGCTGGAGAATGGTGCTAGCGCAGCAACCTCTCATGCATACAATCTCTTTCAATAATGTAAACACCTCGATGCCTTTAGTACGTGGAGCTTTCAAACTGAAGGTCAATATTTGCAGTTTGGATTTTTACGGGTACCCATCAACATCGGTACACACCTCTCCCTATCAGGATGGTTAATAGGCTTGCTTTCTCTGCCTGCCTCTCTCTGCTTCCCCAGCACGACCACATCAGCACTAGTATCAAATTAACTCTCCGACTTTGAAACTTATTGATCTGCTATTAAGACACCAGTGAACCTGATGAAATGAGTGCTGTAGGTGCAGTCAAGACTTCAAAGTGTCACACAGCCACATAAAACAAGCGCCTTTGATCCTAACTCCGATCTGCTGAGGGTTTAAAGCCCAATTCTCCCTAAGCTGCCCTTCTCACTCGTCATGTCTGATGTCTCACCAACCAGCGACTTGATAATGTTAATAATGCAAATTTTAGCAAATGATTTTTACAATGGCAAAATTAATTATATGAATTTATGCTTCTTTCGGTGCCGATGTCTGATCTACAAAAAAAATATAGTCGCAGCTATTACACTTGCAACAGAAACTATGAGCACGTTCAGCTTTTAAAACTGTATTACTGTCTTTCCCTCTCAGCTTCACAAGCACTCATTTTGCTGCTAAAACTGTAATTATTTATTATAAATTAACCTTAGATTGGGTTTAAGAGAGCTGAAAGAATTCTATGCAAAGTCCCCTATTGCTACGTATGCATTATTAAATAAAAGCCACCTCCACGCTTTATATATCCTTTTTTCACGTTCTTTGTCATTCATTCTCTCCCGATTTCTTTCCCATGATCATTCTCACAGTGCCGTTGCACAGATTATTTTAAATACACTTGCATCTCTGAAATTGCATCAACTAACAACAGGGTTTCCCTGGACTTATGAATGGTAAAAAGAGATTTCATGTTTAGGGACGAACACACTGCAACCTGCAAAACTAAGAACAACAATTCTATCTACAGTAATTCAAATGTACATTTTAAGCAAATGCACTAGATGAGAATGTTTTCCTGTGACAGAAATTGATTATTTCCTCATTACGATATTTTTATAACCATTCTTTTTGAATCTTCACCTGAA
>NW_026892577.1:5935000-6125000 GCF_033815535.1 Pezoporus flaviventris
CCCGCGCATAGAAACAAACGTGGTGCAGAACAAGCGTCTCAGCTCGGCCACACTTGGGGGGATGCTGGACATGAAATGGAGGCAGCTTGAAAAACATATAAGATTATTTTACAGCACAAGAGAAAAACAAAGAAATTGAGACACACTCATGGCTGAGTTGTTTGGTTTTTTTCCCCTCTCCAAAATCTCATTTTGGACACATTACTGTTTGCCGCAACCCTTGCCAACGCTGATCAGAAAGAAGGGAAAGCACAACTTATGTTTTACCTCCTATAATTTATGGTAGATGACTGCAACCTGTGTGCACAAGAATTTCTGTTTAAACAAACAATTATTTATCAGTCAGAAAGCATTTACAATTGTTTCAAACACAAGTGAAACAGATTAAAACATACAATCAATCGGTGTGCATTTAACAATATAAAAAAAAACTAGGCAAGCTATAAATCTTCAGAAGACAATTATGTAAAAACCCTCACTGAATATTTGTGTTTGGGTTTGAAAGCAAACCCTGCAAAAATCACCAAACCCCCCTCTTCTTTTGATTTTACAAGATTTCATCAAGCAAAGGAGTGGCACATGAAAGATGAATTATTTTACAAGAAAATACACCCGTGTCATTCTGGAAACAAACACTGCTACAGACTGCTTTAAGCACAGAAGGGAGTGTAAAACAGAATGGATTTGTCCTGCAACAGCTTTTTTTAATGTTGTTTTGCCTTTGAAATTTCTAGGAATGACTTTGTAGTTAGGGCCCGATCCGGAAAATCAACTGCAAATGGGAGTTTTGCCTGAGCAGCGACTTCCAAGTCTGTGACTCCATTCACACAAGTCTGCTGGACCACGGACAGGGAACACACTTTTACCTTGTTTCTAAAATTCATATTTCTAACAAGAATTTTCTCTTTTTTTTTTTTGCCAATGACACTGCTATTTAATTTGACATTGAAATTTCATCCACTTGGAAAAATAGAGCTGAGGACATTTGACTAAAAAGAAAGAAAAGGGTAACATCCATTAAGTGTAAAAGATTTCCTCCGAAATATCAAGGAATGCTGAATTATTTCTCCTAAACCCTGAAACTCTGCACTTCATGCCAGGAATGAACTTCTCTGCCCCGTTCAAATAAGCTCAAGTTTAACTCAAAGAAGCAAACAGATGCAGACTTTCACATACATTTATCAGGTTAAAATATTAGGAGGAGAAGAAATCTGGCGAGCAGCTAGTTCAGCTTCTGCAACAGCACACCTTAAGTTTGATGTCTGTAAGGGAAGTTTATCGGTGTTCAGGTAAACCCCTGGGTTTGAAAAGAAGCAGCAGCTTTTACAAAACACCCCTTCCATTTTATTTTCCCTTGTCATTTCAGTCCGGAAATCCCAGCGATCATCCCAGCTATTCATGTGTTGATATTATCAGAGGTTTATAAAACACCCCCATGCCTGATGAATTAAAACATGTGACTGGCCAACAGCAGCAGCCAAACTGACCACAGGTTAGCAATGGGGATGAACTATGGTTATGTTTTTTTAAACCCCGTGCTGTCCTTGGAACGGAGGCTGCATACGGCTCCATTAGATACAGCTACGGTGCTCTTGATCTATTATTTACAAAGAAAAACCCTTCACTACTTAAGTGGCCCCTTCTACTTCAGCCTTCAATTTCAGCCGCATCAAACAACTTGGAAGGGGGGGGGGTGAATGGGAGGGGAGGGGGGGGAAACTTGAGTTCATAATGTAATTTCTATGCAAAAGAAAATTATACTGGAGTAAGAAAATTCAGAAAGCCTGCAATAAGGTTTTGCATCCAAAGTGCAGATCTATCAGCTTCATCCAGAAAAGCTTAAATTATAACAGTCTTAATATTTAATAAAACTATGTGGAGTTTTAACATGAAATTTATATGCAGATGCACAAATCTATTTATCTCCTCTTTAAAAGGTAAGATGAAAGACTGAATGAGAATTGCAGGACTTCCCATTGTAAAAATCACCATTTTTCATTAAAATATAATTTTGCATTAAATTCTGTAATTATCAGGACTATTCTTTAAGTCAGACTGCATTCAATCTAATTAGAAAGCTTAGATCTCACCTTTGTACTGAACTTTCAACTCTCTGATGCCAATTAGAAAGTATTTTAAATGAATTTCCCAATTAAACTGACTCCTGTGATCAATTCTGACATAAGATAAAACCCAGAATTTTCAGGGAGGGAAAAAAATAGGGAAAAAAAAAAAAAGGAGGAAAAAAATAAGAGACACAGATGTACAGCCTATGTGTATTTCTGAATATATCTTGAATGGGTTTTGCATCCTTATTATGAAGAACTTATCATGTCCTATGCTTAGAGCATCCTCTCAGAAACAGCTCCTTTCAAAAGTGTTTAAACTGCAATTAGTATTGTTTCATTATTCAGCACGTTTCCATTTGCAATAAATATCTTGTTTTATTACACTCTATATTTGGCTCTCATGTTATAAACCATCACATTAGATGAATTATAAATGTAAGCTATTAACAGTTTAGATTCTTTTAAGTTGTTATCAATTTCAGGCTTTTGACAGCTTAAAGGAAATTCAGTAAACATACCTCCTCTCCTCTAGCAAACGGCTTCTATGAAGCCAACAGCCATCTCACAATTAATAAATGGCTGTATTCTTTTGTGGAGAACAAAATTAACTGAAGTTTCCCATATAAAAGACCATATAATTAACATTAGTAAAACGTGTTAAGTTACACTTAAGATATTCCGACAGCCTAATTATATCAATGAGTCATCTAACTCCTGTTTGTACCAATTCAATTTATCTTCATTTCAATCAATGCAGCTTGACGGATAGGTATCATTAGAAGTGACAAAAGCATCACGCTGCAGAAAAATGCAGGACAAGGCAATATCCTAGATAAGGCAGCCTGAGACGACCTAACGCTTCGTAGCTGGAAATGACTCCTTGTATACACATCATTGCCTTCACTAAGGGTGTCTACAAGTTATCATTAGACACATTCATTGTTAAAGACTAAACAGGTCAGTGTTTCTGATCAGGTTGCAAATTAGACCAATTGAAGTGTTCTTAACCTACAGACTGGTGTCAGTAAGGACCTAACGGTGCTGAAGCTACATAGTAATATGTGCCGAGTACACCACCATTACTGCATTTTTCATGCTGAACACAAACAGATTTAAGCAAAATGTTTGGGGAGGTGGGGTGTATAGAGAATACAAATTACACAGAAAACATAATGCTGTTGTTTTAGTGCAAGTTTGATGCAAAACAATTGTTCCATGGCGAACATATTAAGCAAAAGTGCAGACTTGGGCAATGAGAGCATTAGAGTGCAGATAAACATGTCATTATAAAGCCAAGAAACCAACATACATTTCTATTTCAAATTATAATCCTGCCAGCTTTCCATATAATAGTTAAATAATAGTTTTCAGAAATACAAATGATGGCTAAATGAGGGGTTTAAAGTCTGATCCAGCACCCGCATTATACTTGGCTGAAAAAGCTGATGCTGGGAAGGGAGGGGGAAAGAGTAAAATGGTTTCACTTTTCACACTTATTATTTTTGACTCCATTTTATTTTCCTGCACAGATTCTGGAGGCAAGTATTGCATCCTGACTGCTCTCATCACTGGGGCACAGCAAATAAGTCAAACCAAAACCATGGAGTGTTAATGTATAGAAAATACCTGTGTGACCAATTCAGATGTTGACATTTTGCAAAGCTAGGCTTTTGCTTTTCTTGTAATAAAATAGCATGCAAGGCATTCATTCCATGTACTCAAGTTACTGGTACTTCCCTGCTTGACTGCTAAATGTTGCATAAAATAGGCATTGCTGTTGATGGACTATTAAAGGACTGTTATTTGAAGAACTTCCTTACGAGTTGGTTTTAAACAGATATAACAATTAATAGATGTAGGACTGAAAGTTGGAAGGGATACAGCCAACATTATTACGGACACAGTAGAAAGTATATGCAGGATTCTGCAGTATAGTAATTTACTAAAGAAGTCTGGTATATGAATTTAGGGTTTGGTGTTTTGTTGGTTGTTTGGCTGGTTCTTTTAATATATCCCCCATCAGCAAACAACAGAGATGTCCATGTCAATGTCAATGATATACTTTCTAATCACTGCACAGAAGTAGGGACTACATACAAAGAGCATGTCCATTAATCAATATGCAAAGTATACATTGTCTCAAGAGCATGTATTTATGGTTATAAGTTAAGACGACTATGTGGCATGAATTTCTGAGCTGGAAAACTCTTTATCAGTTAACAAATGGGAATCAAACCCGTTTTGAGCCATGTGCAGTGATCTCCTTAATGGCTACTTCTGAAATAGAATTGAGCTGAAGTAAGTGACAAGGTGGAGAGGACATGGCATGTTGCACGACAAGCAGTAACCAGCTGGAGCATTTCAGGTCAGCTGAGAAAAAAAACGGTGTAAATCATCTGACCTTGGTCATTACAACCGATAAATGCAAGGAAATAATAACCTTGTACATGCCCTCAAAGCTGGCCAGGTGTTGCTGTAACACCTTGTATTGGTCCTCTATCAGATGGACAAGGACTATGCTGAACAGCCCAGCACAACCTACAGGACGAGCCTCTCAACTGGGGTCCAAACTAAAGCTGGTGAGTTTGGACCATGCTGAAGCAAACTAGATCAGGAGACATCAGGAAGGGCTTCTAGAACTCACCCACACACCCTAAAACCCCAAAACATCCCCATTTTGTGACTACCAGTGCGTACTGTCCATTTTTCCCTCTACAGCGCGCTCTTTCTCTGTTTGTACAAGTACACATGCAGTAGGTTTAAAAAGAATGGAACAGCCACAATTCCAAGTAAAACACAGAGCAGAAGAAGAAAGAAATTAGGAAGTGCCTTGTTAATTAAAAAAAATAATTAAGTAAAAGCTTTTCAGACAACCTGACTCAAATTCTGAATGAGCTGCTTCACAGTTTAGCGAGTCCAAGTCAAATGACGGTTACAAGCTGAAAACAAGTGTTATTACAGACTACTATCTAGACATGGGCCAAACTAAACATGGCTTTGAAGATCTCCAGACAATGTTCTGAATGTGAACCTGATCCAAATTCTACCACTTGTTCTCATCTCAAGTTCAACTCGAAACCAGGAAAACCTGGATGCTTTAACATGCACTCTGAATTTGTTTTATTCTGAATACAACCAGCACAAATATACACAAGCCAAAAGAAACTAGTGAGCCAGGATCTTGAAAAGTAACCTGAAAAGTCAAATAAAGACTGGGGCGGAGTTTTTGAAAGCAGTTCTACAGAGGAGTAATTCACATACAACACACGTGCTGCATGTCTATACACTGCATATGCAGTCAACTGCATATCTGCACATGCAACAACAAACTTCAGCAGTTCTTTTCTAACACAGCCTAAAGTTATTTCAGCCTTGTTTTTCATGTGTTTACAACCTGGCCTCTAACTTTTGCTCTGGGGTAAAATACAGCTGTGCAACATCTGTTTCCAGGAGTATTAAATTATTATTAAAAAATATTTTAAACAAATTAGAATTAATGTGTTTGGGACTTTCCAGAGAAACTGGCGCTCTCCGTGGTGAGAGACGGGGCTCTCAAGTGTTAGGAAAACCGGCATAACCTGGAAAACAACCCTTTTTCTATGGAAAACGAAGTATCAGTGTCTCTTGCATCACCCCTCTGTGCTGAGCTGGATGGACTATCTATTCACAGAAAGACACAGTTCTTGACATTTCCGCTGATGCTGTACCTACACATAGAAAGTATGGAGGCAGTCTAGAGCTAGCTGTCCAACAGTAAAGGATCTAAGTGGCAATTCCACCATGAGATGATGCCGTGGCCAAAGGTTCTTCCTTCCTCCTTAAGCCACCTTCTCAGTCTGTGAGAATCTTCCCGTCTCAAAGAAACGCATCTTCACAACACTTCCGCCAGGCAGGGAAGACCACCATCCCCAACTTACAGAAAGGACACAAGGTATGAGAAAGACCATGTTATTTGCCTCATTCAGCCAGCACTGGGGCATGATCCTGAGCCCACATCTGAAGCCAACATATTACAAGCCTGTCGGTTAAAGTAATTATGTGTCTGACCTCAAACAAATAACAGGAATTCACTGTTTAAAAATTAAATCTTCCTCTTGTTCTCTATCTCAGAAATAACAAGGTATAACAAGACCAAGTGGCGGCCAGGCAGAATGCAGTTATTTCTATAGATAAGATAAAGCTTTGATCCTTAACTGATGTGTAATACTTTAACATGGTCAAAAACCCAATCGCTATCCCAGAACAACCTAATATCCTCTTTCTTCCCATTTCCTCCCTCCCCCAAAAGTCCAATTGTTCTGAGGGGATGGAGATTAATGATATTCATACTTGAATAATAGCTACAGGGAAAAAGCAAGTGAATATATTACAGGAGCCAAATTACAGTAGTACGAAAATACATTGTGCTGTGATGTAGAGATATAAATGAATTAATCCTGACATCTGTTTCTTTTGCAGAGGAATTAGGTGTAGGTTGAAGCTGACCTTGCAAGAAGCATGCAAGATGAACAGCTAAGAAGGGTTAGTGGTGCCCACTGCTCTCCTGCATTAGGACGATAGCACTCTTCGACCTCCTAAATCACACACAGCCTTGCACAGCATGTACACCGAAGGTCACCCCATTTTGTGCACTGAAACAGCAGCTAATCTCACCCACAGTTACTGTGCAGTGCATTCAGTGCGGCGTAGATCATTCAAAGGTACCTGGAGAACCAGCTCAGCTATGTAGCAGTAGCCCAGTAGACTTCCACCCAATTGATTTTTCTCTTAAATTCTGATATATTTTCTTCCTAAGCTTAGAAGGACATTTTATCTGCAACTGCAACACCATGCAAGAGATTGCCATCACAAAAGCTACCTTCATCTGGTCAGATGACTTTTTTCAAGACTCATCGTGGTGCTTCCCGGCATCAATACACTTGTCAAAGCATTGTTGTGGCACATCTCCAGGCTTAACAACCAAATCCTCATGTACAAGTTTGGCCAAACGATTCCAAGGTAAACAAAGACAGCAACCCTAGCAGGTTACAACGCTCTTGCCGTACCCTTCCCTTCAGACTCACGTTTTCTGCAAGACGTGAACTAGTGTCAGCAAGCTAGAAATGATGCAGTTATGGGATTGCACGCCAAGATTAATACATGTATTAAGGAATGTTGTGCCTCCATAGCATTTCACTAATATTTTTAGAGAAAATACATTAGCATGGAAGGAAATGTAGTTCCTGCATAAACAGAAGAGCTATTTCCCAGAAAGGTTTTAGAATCAGACACACAACTCACGCTTGGAAAATAAACTCACACTCAATAGGCTTTTCTTAGTGAGCCTCAATGTCTTCCAAGGGCAAATAAATCCTGGTTTTAATGAACTCTCTGAATAAGTTTTTACATAACATATTTTTTTTAAGTGAATAAACCTGTTTTAACGTGATAGCTTCCGTGGGGCTCAAAAGACATTCTAGTCTATTGTGTTGGTGGATTAATTCTATTCACTGAGAGCAAGTATACCAACATGCCCTATTATGCCCAACAACTGTAGAGATCTGCACGAATTAATGGTGTGCTTACACATGTGTGCTGAATCACCAAATGCCCTTTAAAGCAAGGAGAACCCATGCCCCTGCTAACTTGCAGCCTTAGCTGTGCAAGTTACTTAAGGCTTCGCTCTTGCAAAATATGAGTCAACTTCACAAAGACTCCTTGCACAAAGGATGCTCAAAGCCTGTGGCCTTTGCTGGAGTCAACAACCATGGCTTAGGACAATACCACCCGCTACATGCCCTGCACCTCCACCAGATATACGTAAACCTCAAGCACAATCTACTGGCACATAGCCTACTGAACTTCCACACCCTACTGAACTGTAGCAGCTCCAGAATATGGATGCAGCCCCTTCCCCATGGAGCAGTACAGAAGCCCTTCAACAGACCGATGGGGTGAAGAGCAGCAAACAGTAATGTTTCAAACAGTCCAAGTTAGATGCACTGGATGACCTACACTGCAACCCAGCACTTGCCCGACAGCTCTACTTCTGGTTAAAGCACATTTTTTGGTTTGCAAATATGGGAAGTGGGAATTCTTTGGGTGAAAGCTGGCCCCAACAAAGGATGAGAAGCTTTGCAACCTGTTTTCCCTGAGGGCAGCATTTTGTCTGTTTCTTTTAAGACAACAACAGGCAGGACATGAAGTAAAGGACTCCTCTTCGAATTTCACAGAAGCAGGTATTCAAATACAGGAGGCTATCAAAAAGAGAGAAGAGTTCCACTTTCCCCCACCTTCACTAACAGGCTGAATTTAAAAACAATCAGAACCCCTGGAAAAATAACAGAATCACCGCATTTAAGGGGAACAGCTCGTGCTACACACAGCAGAGTTCTCCCCAGCCCAAGATTTGCTCCTCATGGATGTCAGTAATTCCTGATGTTGCTCTAATTAGCTTTGGGCTTCACCTTCTGCTTCTTTGGTATGAGTAAAAGAGATTTTATACATATATATATATATATTTAGGGACAGGGATTTAAGATGAAGCTGTCAATTTCAATCAGTCTTAGGCTTTTACCCTGTAACATGGTCTTCAACACAAAGTCTTGCGTCTATTTACGTAACAGACCCCTAATGCTACAGGGCCCTGTACAAGTCTCAAATATCCACAAAGAAAATACTCATGAATGACTCTTCCTACAGCTGATCTGGTAGAGAAATCCTTCCACCTGCAAAGACACGCTTTTGTGCACTGTCTCACTCCAAGATGGGCTGTGTGAAACCACAAAAATGCAGCTCCGACGGCACAAGCTCCATCTGCGCTATGGAGACTATTAAGGCTAATCCAGCATTCCTAGACTGTGGTGCGAGACGTTCCCAGTATAGACCTGCTCCAGCAGCACTCTGCCAGTGAGCTAAGTACTCTAAAACCATAATACATCTCATATTTCCCCAGGCAGCCTCGCCAGGTCAGCCGATCCCGGCTGCTCACCCCTGCACCCTGCCCTTGCGGGCACAGCTGATGGCCAGTGCGTATGGTGAACCAGACAGTGGGATTGACCCCAGCCAGAGCCATCGCTCTGTCTGGCTTGAGGATGGGTTATTTTTAACCCAGAGCCCTTCCCTGATGTGGTCTCTCAAGCACGGCAGTACAGATGGGAGCACAGTTTAACATCCACTTGAGTGAGTCCAACCATGGGCTGCGGGTCTCTACCACTTCCACCACAGCTCATCTGATCACACAGTGAAGCAGTTTGGGAGACTAAATTCATACACTAAAAAAACAAGATAAAGAAGAAAATAGGAGCCCTCCTCTGCCAAGTTATCAGCCACTACAGCTTTCTCATTTAGCTGACAGGAGTCAGAAACACCAGCACTGAGGCAAGGAGAAATGTGGAAGAGCCACGGTGAGGCCACTCCCTTCAGTCTGATGCTGTGTCAATCAGAGTGCAAAACCATATCCCAAAGACTGCGTGCATGCCGGAGTGACTGCTGAAGCTGGCACAGGCGCTGAAAGAAAAGCTTGTCAAACTATACCCTTGGAGCACACACAATTTAAATTGGTGAAAGCAAGCTTCTGCCAGCATGGCTTCACAACGCTCTGCCCTCCAGTGAGCAAAATCAACCATATCATCAAAAGCGCAGTTTTACTGGCATAATTGCATCTATGGAATCACACGGGATTTTGCCTAAACACCTACAGCAGTGTAGAAAATAAATAAATAAAACCCACACTTCATCAAATCCCTGACCAATGCAGCTGTGCTGGCAAAACCCTTTATAGCAGGGTAGTAATACTGACCTGTATTACTATCACACCTAATATCAGCAAGATTCTTTTTCACCACTACCGCTGCTGCTTAGTTTAAGCTCTGCACTTCATGCAACAGAAACTGAGTTATTTTCACTTGTGCTCACACTCAATCCCCATTTTTGGGTTTGCAGACCTGAAGGATTTCAAATACTTGGGGGGGGGGGGGGTAAAACCAACTGCCTTCCTCTCCAATGGCCTTTGTAGATACAACTTTTCACTAAAAAAAAGAGGGAATCCTGGCTATGAGAAACCTTTTATCACTACTGCTAGTAACAGGAACTCTCTTTACCAAGCATGCAGTCAAGTTTCCACAACCGTTATACAGTTAGATAGCTGCTGGCTAGCAAAGGTGTGATTGCCACCATACTCAAGAACTCTTAGACCTCACAACTAGCATCCCCTTCTTCCAGTCAATGCTGATTAGCAGATCCCTGGCAGGATGATAAAAACAGATATAAAACTAGACGGTGTCTCGTCAGATGTTATTGGCAAAATCACTCTGGGAGAGACAAGTCCCAGCTGGACGGCTGCAAGGTGAGTAACGAGCAGAGGTAACTGTGGGGATGATGCCCACAAGACCAAGCACAGGAGGCAACAATCGCTCACTGGACTACAGACACATGTGTTTTGTCTGGAATGACACGCTCACCATGTGAAAGGGACTATGCCATGCCCTACACTGAAGTTCAAATTAATCACTCCCACAAGCTTCAGGCTTCCTCATTTACTTTACAGCTGCTGCTGAAGGATGCAGCACATTTGCACAGGCTGCAGCTCATCCTGGGGTTGCTGAACTTCTCCTTCACTCTGGAAAACAATGGCATCAGTATGCCTATTATGACAGCCCCAACATCCACAACCTCCTGAACTGCTGACCAACCTTGGGTGCCCACATGAGGTGCGTGGAGAAGTCTCTTCCCACTCCATACCTGCCAAATCCAGAGTTAAGGGCAAGACTGCTTGATGTGTGGCTTTTTTCTTTCCTTTTTTCCCCTGTTGTTTTGTTGTGGGGTTGGCTGGATTTATTTCCTGCCTTTTCTGTTTGTTTTGGTCTGGTTTGGGTTTTTTATCACTTCGCTACTGGAGGGGAGCTTGAATTCAGTGGTGTGTACCCCTACAAAGCATAGCTTCCACTTACCAGTAAGGGGAAAAAAAGAGAAACAAGGATTCTCTTAGGCTTCTTGAAAGCATCTGTATTTTTACCAACCAGCTCAAATAATATTAATGAATTATACACCCTGTAGAGCAGAGAATAGCAGCTCTAACTCATGACCAGCAATTCACACTGGGTTGATTTAAGAGGTTGTCACTTCTCCCCCTCCGCGGAGGACCAATACCCCCACCGAGATGGCAGAAGAAGACATGTGTCCATATATCAGCCTCCGCAGTCCACGGTCTGACACGCTGACGGTGGCTGAAGGTCACGCACTGGAGTTAGCGCCCTTCCTGTTCCACAGCTTCTCCCACTCTGATGGTGGGCCGGGGCAGACAGCTCCAGTGCCAGCTTGCAGGTCAGGGCCCTGAAACTCATGGCTTGTACTCCCTGCAGTGTCTGAAAATTACAAGACCATCTATCCTTCCTGGCTGGAAACTGCCAACAGTTTGTTCTCTAAGTTAGCTCAGGAGCTTTTTAACCACATTGCTTAAGTGCTCCCCACAAAACCATCCCACAAATCTGCAGCAAGAGCAACTACATCAACTACAGTCAGCAGACTGCAGCTCACATCTTCAACTGGCAAATCCTCAGGGCCTTGTTATTTGTCTAAGATGAACAATAAACTGTGGTGGCTTAGAAATACCAGAATAACATCTTATGACCCCGAACAGCTATTTTTAAGGCTAATTTGCCACCTCTGCATCTCAGATACAAGGCCATTTGATGGAATGAGGGACCGGGGCAGTGCCCGGTTAGTCCCATGTGAGCTGAGGTGACATCTACCCAGCATGCTGGACAAGGCCACTGCAAAGCAGAAGGATGGGCTTTCAGGTCCCAGCCATGTCAACTGCCCTGCATGTCTCTCTCCTGGTTTCCTCCCAGTCTGCAGCTGCTCTAATACAAACCAGACATGATGTCCACCCCCAGTGGCATTGTGTCTGCTCCATGCAGAACTAACACAGCAGCTCCCAAGGACTGGAATACCACTGGCTTTAATCAAGAAAATGAGCTCAGCCAGCTCTTTGCCCCAACCCTACCTCCTCCCTCATGTGACATTGTTTGCACACTGCTATGAATGAGGATAAGCCATGTGAACAGTTTACCACCTTCCCATGGCCCTGTTTGGATAGATGAATGCTTTCCCTACACAAGCAGCTAATCCAGCTGATACACCACCCCAAGCTGGAGGTGAAGGATGTCCACAGTCAACCCTTATGGCCGGACAGTGAGCTTCCCAGGGACAGCACTCATGGAGAGCACGCCTCCAGCCTAGGCTCTGTCAATAGCTGTTTCTCTTCCTGCTTTGCATCTCTTGTGGTCACAGAGGCAAAGCCAGTCTGCAGTCCTGTGGTCTCTTGGCACCTTCGTGCTGGCTGGGCACTACCAGTAGGGGAGGTTTCATTCAAGGCACCATCACAGCAACCCCAGCAGCCCAGAAGAGCTGCACGTACAACACCGTTACTCATCCCAGATGGATGTGTGTAGAAGAACTGACAAAGCTGAAGCAGAAAAATAGGAAGTCTGGGTGAAAAATAAGTATTCCAGGCTGCCACAGCTTGCTCTTGAGAGTGTAAATGCATGTTAAAGCATCACTGGATTTGCCAGGAGTGCTGCCAAAAAGACCTCAAGGATCCTGGTCTAAAAAATTACAATGATAGAGACAGAGCTGTGCTCTCAGCACATTCACCAGGAGCTGGTAACAAAAGCAGGAGGATTCACAAGATCTCCTCCGATTTCAGCATCCACTCATCTCAGCTGCCTGAGGGACTGCACTACTTGACTATCAGACTGCACTATGGTGGTGTTTTGCCATACCTGACAGCTATCAAGAGTGCCAGCTGGAGGAGCCTGCTGCCATCACAGCCACGGCATCCTTTTGCTACACAGATGCGCACCAGGATGTGGCAGTGTGGTCCAGCACGGATGACTCTCCCTTCACATGCTTCTCCTTCCACTTGTGCCCATAGCTCCTGGCACACAGGGAGAAGGCTGTCACAAGCGTAATGTTGCCTTCTGGTTTTGGGACTAGTTCATAGGAGTCCCACAGGACCTCCAAGCTCCCAGCAATGGGGCACCTGTCCAGTCACAGGCTTATAAGCAAACTTATGAACCAGCAAATTAAATAAAAAAAACTTTAAGAAGTCAATACCCAAATACCCCAGCCCAACAAAGACAAAACCAGATCATTAAGCAAGGCCTTTTCCATAGACCAAACTGCAGACAGAAGTGATGAGGAAATTCTCCTTTCTACTCACTTACTGATCTACACTGCAGAAACATTTGTAACTATTAGATACCCGTATTGCTGAAGTTAATCCAGCAGGTAGTCCCACTATTCAGAGAAAAGCTTCCATTAAGCAAGAAGATGACTATTCCCATATATAACTTTTACCAACCTGAAAGGTGTTACATGCAAACACCTTTCAAACATGGAGATTAGACCTACTTAAACTAATGAGCCATAAGCCAATGGCTGGCTAAGTGGACACTAACTAAAGAACTCTATTAAGTAAATAAAAAGAATAATGCATAGTAAAGTATGTTCCAGTACCTCTACAAAATAGAGATCTGAGACCTACAAGAGCTGTGTTTCCATGCCCTAACTCTGCCACTACCTTAGCTCTGGGACATGATTCTACTTTAATGCTTCTCTTCTCCAGACTTATTCAAGACACTCAATGACAAAAGCATTACATGAATGGGAGGAAAGAAAAGCTTTTGCCTAACAAAATTTCACACCAATACTGCACTCAAATCCAAGTTTCATTCCCAAACCTAACATGGACTTAAATGGAAGGACTACAAATGCCAACTGGAACTGCTAACTGTCCAACACTGCACGTTTCCACCGAGGCCAAACCTATTCTAGCATTAGAGTAGAAACAAGAGTTACTGTGAGAGGACTGCTCTGTGCACACAGTCCCACTGATTCCCTCAAACTAATGCTGGAAAATGCATCCAGGATCCATCTCAAATAAAAAGAAACAATTTCCAATTATTAAATAATAACTGCTCCGATGACATTTTTAAATCTGTGAGAATTAAATATCTAGACAAACTTACAATTTATGACAACAGTTACAATTCACTCTGAGCAAGTGCTTTCCATTGAGGAATGACTTTCCAGAAATGAAATTTGTCGTATTATAATAATGGTACATAAGCCTCAAAACCAGATTAATACATTTTCAGGTAACTGCTGTGGTCAGGTGCACAGCCACTAATATGCTAGTCAGCTGAGCTGAAGTAGTGATTATCTGTAAGAGCAGCAGTAAACATGTGCATCAGCGAACATGTACACAGAGCAGATGCAAAACCAACTGCAGTCTATTTCTTCCCCTAACAACAACGCAGAATCTACACATTTGTGCACCTACTTGTACATATGTACTAGAGAACAAGCACGTGCTCATACTCACCCTTCACTCTGTAAAGTGCTGTGTATTGTATATAGAATCATAGAATAGTTTGGGTTGGAAGGGACCTTCAAAGGTCATCTAGTCCAATCCCCTGCAATAAGCAGGGTCATCTTCAAACAGATCAGGTTGCCCAGAACCCCATCCAGCCTGGCCTTGAACGTCTCCAGGGATCGTAAATACATCGCCTCTCTGGGCAACCTGTGCCAGTGTTTTACCACCCTCATCGTAAAGAATTTTTTCCTCGCATCCAGCCTGAATCTCTCCTCCTTTAGTTTAAAACCATCACCCCACATGCTATTTCAACAGGCCCTGCTAAAAAGTCTCTCCCCTTCTTTCTCATAGTCCCCTTTTAAGAACTGAAAGGCCAGAGTAAGTTCTCCCTGGAGTCTTCTCTTCTCCAGGCTGAACAAGCCCAACTCTCTCAGCCATTCCTCCTAGGAGAGGTGCTCCATCCCTCTGATCATCTTTGTGGCCCTCCTCTTTCCAAAATCAACTATTATTATCTGTGTCTGAGGCAAGGTCTGAACTGAGCCAGGAAGATAAAAATTAAAGAGAATGGAGTGGAAAGGTGCATGAAGTGTATCAGGAGGCTGTCAATCTAAATCAAGTATCACCAGCAGAACAGCTTGTGGCTTGCAGGACGAGGCCCTGCAGAAAACAGGAGAAAAGAGAAAGATGTGGTACTTTTAAGCAACTTAATTTGTTGTCAATATCAAGTTACTGGTGAGACATATTTTCAGATGCAGGATGTCATCAACACCCCAACTCCATGTTTCCTAAAGCGTATCTACCTGGAAGCTTCAGACTGCCTTCACAGGGCTGACTGTTCCCCTTGGAGATCCTGGAGCAGATTCACAGTAGGTTTAAAATTAGTTACTGCTCCATGTGGCCAATGATGGTTTATTTTTGGCAACAGTGAGAAATCTCGCAAGCATTATTTCTCTCTATTGCCTACACAGGCAAACTGAGGCATGGGGTGAGGTGGGCTCTGGTCCAAGGTCACACAGACAATTGGTGCAGTGTAATTCTGACATGCTTTTCACTTATTGAAGCCACTTTTGACTTAGTGAAGCCCCTGGCTTGATGAGTAGCTAGGGGCTCAGGAAGGGGCTGCCTATCTGCTTGGCTTGTGCTCTGCTGAGCAGACTCATCTCACGATATTAAATGGGATTCAAGTACAAGCCACCACCATCCTACATTAGCATCCCTTCATGCCTCCTCCCCCTGGAATAGACACAGGGGAAAAAAAGGATCTTAATGATGCCCAGGGGGTGCCAATAAGTTTAACTACAGAGAGTCATTTTTGTTAATGGCATTCTGGCTGATGCAGTTTAAGTACAGAGGATGAGAGAATCTTTCACTGTGTTTTTCTAAAGCAAATATTTGGTGCTTTCATCTTCCAGTGCTTCAACATGCAATCTGTCACCAAAAAAACCCATTTACGTGGGAGTTCATGGAAAATATATCATGTTTCAGATGGCAACTGAAGGGGGGTATCTATTGTACTGCCCAGAAATGTAATTCATGGAAACTGGGTTGCAAACCACACAAGTAGGTATTATCCCATCTGCAGGCATGAGAATGCTATAGTCTAATACTGATATTTCACTCTTTAGTTGCCACCACCATCTTCCTGCTCATTGTACCAGCTGGGGTACAGGACCACAAAAGCATCTCCATCATCATCTGTCCAAGGGTCCTCAGCAATTTCCACCCATTTCATACAAAACAGATTCCCCAGCACACTCCATAGTTCCCAGGATGCCAGCCCCACAATGTCACCTACCTGGAGCATCTCACACACGTCAGCAATTCACACCACCAGCAGTAAAACCAGACAAAGAATTCTACAACCAAGCACGCTTCTCCCAGGCTTTTGTTTTTCCTGGCTAGGAACACCAAGAATATCATGCACACATGTGAGCTGCTCCACCTAGTCATTATCCCGAGAGAAAAGGACAGCCACGCTTCTGGTATGTGGAGCCACACAACCAGTACAAACAGAAGCTCTTTTTGGCCGAGCTGCCTGGAGATTGCTGTGATTTGCAACTGGCCCATCACCTGCCAGCTCATTTCTTGACCATCCTGGTTGTGGCTCCCATTCTCCATCTGCTTTTTGGCACAGTGATAGCACAGGCTGGGCTGGGTTTGGGGTTTTTTTCACCTTTTTTTCCCCTTCCCTCTCTATTGCTTTGTGCTTGGCCAAACTCCTGTATTCCTCTATGCCCGTTAACACGAAGCAACAACAGAAGCAAGCGGAAGGAGGTCACTTAGCACTTGCCTGCTGCACTTGGCCACACAGTCACTGCTGTGCAGAGGGCACACGAAAACATCTCCAGCATGAGCAGGGTAATGTAATGGTGACATTAGGGACAGAAGAGGGCTGGCTGTACTTTGGCCATCACTTATCTAATGTGGCATGGAAAATCACTGGAGTTATTCTCGTAGTGACACACAAACAAAACCAAGGGATTTATTTCCCCCCCCCCCCTTGCCTTTACCACCCAGCTAAAAAAAAAAGCCCAAAAAATCCTCCTGCAAGCCCAAGAGTTTTCTTCACAAAATTCACACAGTGCCCTACTTGCAGCTGACTGGTTTCTTTTCTAGTGGATTTAACACTTGACCAAAGCCAGCTCCAAGAGCAGCCCTGCAACAGACTATTACACAGCATTTGGTGGTTGTACGATTAAGAATAATCTATAGGGGTCTTCCACTACCATTTTCAGGTAATGAAGGATGCTTTTGCACCTCTGCAGCATAGGGACTGACCATTTCTACCACTGCAAGTACAAGGTTAAGTGACACACCCAAAGTCAAAAAGGGCAACAACCTCCTTGATTTGCAGTCTGCTGTTTTAATACTCAAGATGATCCTTTCCAACTTGAAACATTTCCGTTTCCAGATGGAAAACTGCTTCCCTCTTACAACAGAGAAATCAGAAGCGACACAAAATCAGCTGTTGATGTTTTCTTTGCTCTCTGTCTCTGCTCTTACTCCCTTTCCTTGGCTTATACACTGGGATCAATTACCTACCTCCTTGCTCAGCTGAAGTGGCAGGTCCCCAGTCATTACAAAGAGAGGAATTAGATTATAGAGGAATTTACCTGCTGGAGACTGCTATTACCTTCCTGAAACGAAAGCATTAAGTGTTGTACCACTCAAGCATGTCCAGCCCATGCCAGTGACACAGTGCTGCTTGGCCACTCTGCTCTGGGATGTGCTTCCATCTCCTGCCACCATCACCTAACTCCCTCCTCCCCTCTAATCTAAGACAAACCACAAGACTTAAAAAGCTCTGAAGCCCATTTAGTTTTCATGAAACAGCTCTGGGAAGGGGATTAGTATTCTCTCATCAGGGATATTTATACCTCCTTAGAAGAAAATGCACAAAGAATGAAAGAGCACAAGCAGCAGACCAAGAAACCACACATGCGCCACGTGGCAGCAGGTCCATGCTGGGGTCCACCCTTCGCTCCTGCAGGAGGGACAGCAGGGAGGACATCACCCTTGATGCTGTTTTACAGTGGGGAAGGAGAAGGAAGAGTCGTGTCTTTAACTTCTCTTCCTCCTCCACAACCAGGACAGCAAGAAGTCCTTACATAAGGAGTTGGGCAAGGGATAACAGTTATTTTGCTGCTATCATTCCTCATCTGTCTGTCTCCAGGGTGGCCCTGAGGTTGTCACAAGCCCTGGGGACACGTCGCTGTCTAAGCACAGCCACATGCAACACAGGGCGGTGGGGAACACCTGCACCAACAGCCCACTGAGGGGCTGGACCAGGCTCCAGGCTCGTGCTGCACCATCCGGTCTGGCTGTACTTCTGCTCGCTCTCACTGCTGCTGGTTTTCTCATCTTTGTCTAAGCTGGAAATACATCTTCAAAAAGAACGAGGGGGGTCACCCCAGCTACTTCCACAAACAGTGCCGTGTTCACTGGGATGAAGGGAAGAGTGATGTCTGCTCTCCTTTTCCCAGTGAGCAAAGGCCAGCAACCAATTTACCTCTGTCTTCAAGCCATGTTTATCCTTCCCTGGCCACAACTTCCCAGAAGCTTTTTCTTGCCTGCTGTGAAAAGCAGGTTTCTCACCTGTCACTTCAGCTTGTTGTAAGCACAAGCCTGATCTGAAAATCACTGGCAGTGATGACATGTTCAAACGAACATCTACTGATTGAAGGCCCTCGTGATCACCCTTGACCCCAATCCTGTAGATCATGTTAAATCCAACATTATCTCCCTGCCAATTTTGTTTTCCTAAGAGGTGAAACACTGATGCTGGAGCCTGGACCTGAGGGGCTGAGTGAAGAGCCTGTCAGGCAGAAGGTGGCTGGAGACTGGGAAGCAGGATGAACAGGCTGAAGCACCACTGACACCTTTTCTCATTCCTTCTTCCTGCTCCCCTTTAGAAGAGTTTTTCTAGGGGTTAAAATTAAAATATAGTAAAAGAATAAATCAGAATTTGAACTTTGAAAAGGGGAAAAGTAAATCTGGAGTGAACTAAATACCCCTTTATTTTCCTTCACTGGAAAAGTGAAATTAATACTGGGATCAATAAAGCCTTCTGGTTTAGTACAATATGAGCACGCAGTCCTTTTTGTAAATGCATCTCACCCCTTCAAGGGAAGACACAGCTCTTATACTCATTCCAAAGAGCCAGATATGATACATCTCCTCTCCTTGGCCTATATGCTGATGCCCACCACAGCTGGGGTGGACCTTCCTCCAAGGCAGGCACCCTGAGCCCCATCTTCACTGAGCTACTCTTCAAGAAACCATGTGATGCCCTCTCCCAGTCTTACGTGATTACTCCATGAGGATGGATTAAAAGCAAGCCACAACAGATTATTTCCAAGTGGAAACAACTTTGCCTCTACTCTTACAAAATGAAGTTTTAAACAGGCCTTGGGTAGGAACAACAGCATGTCACAATGTATATGAGACCTGTATAGGAACAGACAGAAGTACAGAATAAAGGAAGGAAGGAAGGAAAAAGCCTTAGACTAATATGTTGCTTTTTAACTCAGTAGAAATGCAGAGCCTTACCAGGTTATTTGCTTGCAAAGTTTCACAATTATAAAAGGTCCTCTTGACTGTGTAAACCGCAGTTCCAACACGGAAAAACAAGCTGTTGATGCACTATGTAAAAGTGAGGTCATAGTTATATTACTGGACTTGAGAAATGGAAAAGTCATTGTATGACTAAAGGATTAGGTCTGGGCCCAGTAAGCGCTGAACTTTGTATCCTGGCTTATAAAGAACCATCCCCACCAGAAAAGCTACACAGCTGAAGAGGTGGATTATAGTCTTAACCTGCTCAGCAACAAAACTAGTAATAGCAATGTGACAGGAAAGAATTGCCATCACAGAAAAATTCATGTTCCGGAAATGATGGGTTGTATTTAAAAACTATTTGATGATTTTAAAGAATTACACGTTTTATCAAGTTTATGAGACTTTATTATACAAATTTAAGAGACTTGGGTTGGATCTGTTAAGTCCATGTAGGTCACGTCTTCTATGAAATGGCTGGCATGTCAGCAATGCACTCTGGGTTAGCTATGTCTAGTGAGATTTCACATACAACACTTACTAAAGGAAAACAAAACAGAACACACCACCCCCAGCAGTTTATAGAACACGTAGGGGAAAATCCAGGAGCAGTATCATTCCATAAACACATTTAATACTCATCCCCATTATATAAATATACATGTATAGACGCGCATGCACACACAATGAGGAGGATAATTAGGCGATAAATTGTGGAAACATGATAAATTACATTTATCTGGCACCTTTGATTGCTTCGTCTGTTCTCTCCTCACTAATCCATCTCTGCGGAGACTGGTTTGGAAGATCAAAAATCCCTGAGAAGTTTAGAAAACAGCCATATTTTCTTTTCTATCAGGCCTGAAAGATCTGCTTGCTTAGCATTATAATTTTGTACATTTCTTTCATCCAAGAGTAATCTTGAACCAACATGCAGAATTAGGACTATTCACTGCTGGCTTAGACTGGGAAAAAACTGTGTAAAATGGATAGGAACTTTATACCCTGTAATATAGGGAATCTTCCTTTTCCTAGTCATATATTATGCATAACTCATGATCATTGTGTCAACAGAGGTTTTATTCAATCCTTAACTTGGTAAATGGAGACAGTGCTGAAAAGATCTTTACATTTTAGTGAGCTCAAATATGAGCTGCCAGACAACAAGAATGTTTGGGATATGCCCAAAATGGGGTGTTCATCAAACTCCTCTGAACTTATCCCAAGGAGGCAGGTTTGTTATCAGAAATAACCTGGTCCTAGGCAATTATAGGTGCACTGCTTTGCCTCCCGTCTCAGGACACACCCCGTTATTGTCATTATTAAACCAGGTTTAATGACCTAAACACAATTACTTAGGGGTGACTTGCCTTTAAATCCCTATCAATAACTAAACAAAAGGAAGTGAATGTTCCATTTTCTACTGTATTTACTCACTTGGCAGTATTTGCACAACTGATTGACCAACCTTAATGCTATGTGCAGAGAGGTATTTACCATCTGATTTGGAAGGAGCAGGGAAATGTGAAGGCTGGGAGGGAGCAGAAGGGGCACACCCTCTTCACGCTGCTTGGCAGGAGCAGACCCATTCGGACGGGCTGGAATTCCTGCCAGACCACCAGTCTATTTTTATAAACAGCCAAGTTTGTTTATCAGCCACGGTCATGAAGTCACCACCTCCTGAAAGCTTTTGAGAAGCCAGTGTGAAATGAGCTTCATCCTTGCTCCTGTTAGAACAGTCTCACTTCTCATGAACAGCTACTGGCTCTTTAGGTTCAAGCCCTGTAGAAATGACTGTACCCACCATCTCAGTGGGATTACCTCTTGCTCAAGCCAGGAGTGCATCTGAACGTTTCGGCTCCAAGCCAGCAACCCCGTCCCCTAAGTGTAAGCTAGCTCTTTTAAATGCACAACCATGAGCATGGGGCATTGGGCCAGATGACCTCCTTCTTCCAAAGGAAATTATTGTGTGACGCACAGAATGACCTCCACTGTCACACATCACACAAGAACACTTCCCACCCAAATCCTACATGTAATGCTCTTCCACTGATTTGATTTATCTGGTCAGAGCGATACAAACAGAATGGAGGCAGAGGGCACATGATAATCTCCATGCAGCATAGGAGGCTGAACTGACAGCAGTGGGAACACCCATGATCACCTTCTACTATCAATTAAAACAGAGGGCCTCTCCAGAAACTATGAGGGGTAGAGGGTCTTAGATGTCCCACCATTCTCTGTATTCTCATAAAAGAGTCTCTTCAAAAGAGTCTCTTCAGGTTCCTCATACAGGAACACCTTTCACTAACAGCAAGTTTTCCAAACCAAATCTTAGGTAGGCAAATAATCTAGCTTGGTCCCTGAATCCTCCAGAGGTTTCTGCCCTGTATGAACTCTGCAGCACTGGAATCAAAGTCAGAATACTAAAAAGAGGTACAACGTTGAAAAGTAGATCTGTGGCCTGACTAGATTTAGGCCATGTTGTATCACCATTCACTCACCAAAATGACAAGACTTCCCCTACTTTCATGCTGTAAGGCCGACATTTTGGAATTAATTCAAATCTCAATTAGGAACAAAGCCAAATAATAATTAATTTTGAATATGAACAAGAAAAAAGTAAATCTCAGAAATCTGAAGCAGGACCTCAAGTGACAACTCTGAACAACGAGAAGTTAGGGAATTTCATCACTACCTCATGGGCTGATGAGGCAGAGAGTAGACAGCTACTCCAGTACATTCAGGATGTTGCCCGAACTCCTTATTGTCAAAACCCACAAAGAATGCCTTTGCTGCGTAGGAGAGGACACTCTGGGTTAACAGCTTCACTTCACTTCCACGCCCTAACTTAAATTTTGGAGAAATGCTTGCACACACCTAAAGCAGGAAACATCCATTCATTGCTCCTCCTTGGGAATACATGTGAACTCCAAAGGGCAAGAGGTAAGGGCTAAACAAAAGTAAATCATTCACAACAAAAGAAAGCATTAATAAACTCAGCTCATGAGTGTCTTCAAGCTTCATTAGAAAACAGAGAGTTAAGGTCAACCAAATACAGGAAGATATTAAGTCAAGATAAATAAACCAATGGCCCCCTTTTTTCCTCCAAGCTCAGAAGGGGCATAGAGCCAAACAGCATGTATTCAACAAAAGCTTCAGTTACCTCCTCTCAGGGGGTCAGCTGTACTGTGGCTTAATATAATAGTTAGAAGCATAAACAAATTAGGACTGTTAGTTTGAAGGGGAACATGACCACTGCCTTAGTACTGACCATCACAAGGTCAACAACTACATGTTCAAACAGCTAGCAGGATTACAGTATCAAAGAATAGCTAAGGTTAGAGGGACCTCTGGTCTAGTCCAACTGCCCTGCTTAGAGCAGGGTCAGCTATAACAGGTTGCTCAGAGATGTATCCCCATCAGGTTTTGGTATCTCCAAGGATGGAAATGCCACAATCTCTCTGGGCAACTTGTACAGTAAGAAAAGAAATGCTGCTCCTTATGCTGAAACAGAATTTCCTGTATTCCAGTCTGTCCATTGCCTCCTACTTTGTCACCAGGCATCACCGTGGAGAGCCTGGCTCCATCTTTTTCACTCCTCCTGTCAGATAATCTGAATAGCAGTACACCCACCTGGCGTACCAGCCACTCCTTCCAGTTTTGTACAACCTCCAAGCCTGCTGAAGATGCACTGTGTCTCGTTATCTAGGTCACTGATGAAGATGGTAAAGACTCTTGGGCCCAGAATTGACCACAGGGGGTCATCACTAGTGACAGCCTCCAGTGACCTTGTGTCACTGATCACAACCCTTTCAACCCCGCAGTTCAGCTAGTTTCTCTCCACATCACTATACTCTTACCTAGCCCACGCTTCATGAGTTTGCCTATAAGGATGTTATGGGGAACAGTGCTGAAAGCCACACCAAGGTTAAGAGAAAGAACATTTACTGCTCTCCCATTATCCACTATGCCAGTTAGCTCAGCACAGAAGGACAACAGGTTGGTTAAGTGTAATTTACCCTTCATAAATGTATGCTGACTACTCCCAGTCACATTCTTGTCCTTACTGTGTTTAGAGAAGGTACATTAGTTGCTCCATTGCCTTCACAAGACTTTAGGTGAGGCTGAACAGTCTCTAGTATGCCAGATCTTCCTCCTTTCCCTTCTTGAAGACAAGAATAACATTAGCTTTCTTCCAGTCCTCAGGAATCTCCCCTGATTGCTATAGCCTTTCACAAATTATCAAGAGTCACCTCACAATGACAAGCTTCCTCAGCACCCATGGACAGATCCCATCACATGCCATGTTCTCTAACCTGATCCTCCTTCACCAGGGTATCTTCCTTGGTCTTTTCCCACTGGTCTCAGAGGTCTGGGATTCCTAAAGGTAAATCTTAACATCAAAGACAGAGCCAAAGGTGGCACTAAATACTTAAGCCTCTTCCATGTCCTTTGTCACCACATTCCCTGCCCCTTTCATCAGCAGGCCCACATTTTCCCTAGTCTTCCGTCACTTAGGATGTATCTGTAGAAGCCTTTACTGTCACCCTTCACAACACGCATCAGGTTCAACTTCAGAATGGTTTTGGTTTTGCTAATTCCGTGCCTGCATGCTTGGACACTGACTCTTTATACTCCTCCTAGGTCATATATCCCTGTTTTCCCTGCTTGTGTTCTTTCTTCTTATGTTTGAGTTTAGTCAGCAGCTCCTTGTTGATCTCTGCAGACCTCCTGACACCGCTGCTTGACTTCTTGCTTGTCAGGATGGACCAGTCTTGAGCTTGGAGGAGATTTTTGAAAATGAACCAGCTCTTCCTAGAAAACTCTTCTCTTTGGTACTGTATCCCATAGGATTCTTCCAGGCAGATCCCATTACGAGCAAAGTCTGCTCTCCTGAAGGACAGGGTTGTGGATCCTGCTTTTAGCCTTCCTCCCTCCTTGCAGAAACCTGATCTCCACCACCTCATGGGCACTGCATCCACAGCGGCCCCGATCTTCACATCCCAAACCAGTCCTTCCTTGTTTGTCAGTATGAGGTCCAGTAGAGCCCTTCCCCTTGTCACCTTCTCAATCACCTGTGTCAGAAAGGCGCTACAGATGCACTCCAGAAACCACTTGGACTGCTTGTCTCCTGCTGTGCTTTCTATCCAGCAGATACACTGGGGTGGGTGAAGTCTCCCATGAGGACCAGAGCCTGGGAACGTAAGCCTTCTTCCAGTTGTCCGAGGAGCCCCACTACAATATCACCCATGTTGATTTGCCTGCTCATCCTGGCCAAAAGCTCTTGGCTGACTTAGGACACCTTCCCAGGCAGCGTATTACAGCATACCCAAATGATACAAAAGGAACAGAAAAAGGTGTTCTTTGTAAATATGGTTATAAATAATTACAACTGTAACTGCAGTAAATAAATTGCCGCCTTCTTTTCCAACCTGCTAAGCAGACTGCACAAGCAATCCATGAGGTACTTCCTAATAGCAAGGAGGCAAAACAATGCAGTGGAGTCTGGGACCCTCCTTTCTGAACACTTCGGGTTTATCTTCAGAAACAAGCTACTCCAGGCTTACACACATTGACCAGGCAAGAGAAACTGCATATAAAGTTATCACTTAGTTACTGCACCCTGGTACCAGGCAACCCCTTTCAACTGACTTATACGTCCACAAGCAAGACAAAGCACGGGCACCATCGTGGAAACTTGTAGGATGGGAAGGGCTTCACATGCTCACATATGGCCACTGTTCCAGGAACTGTGGGCAAACACATCTGCCATGCTAAATGCAGGAAGGCTTTATAAGGCTAAGGAGGAGGAAGAGGAGGAAGGTCCTTTAGCCTGACTCTCCACAGCCGAGCGGGCAAGGTACAGGTCTGAGATGAAAACAGCATGTACACTTTAAGTCTTAAAGACGGCACTGCCAAGCTAGCCTGGGCTATTTTTCTGGGTGTTGCCCTAACATCTTGATCAGCCACAGAAATGTCTCAGCTGGAGTTTAGTCACGCTTCTGACCCAGACTAGCTGGCACCACTGGGTTAAACAAAGGGCAGCCCTGCCTGGCCTCCTTCCTGAACCCAAATTAATCAATTCATCCTTGCAAATATCAAAAGGATGTGAGCACCTGAATGGAGAGGGCTTATGCAATTATCTTAAGTTTTAAGGGAACAGGAGATCACAGTGCCAGATATAAGTAAAAACTTTAAGGTATGAAGAAAATATCCTTAATCTGCAATAGTTTTCCAAAAGAGTTCTTAGGACACCCTGACCTCTACTTCTTCAGAAATGTAAAAATAGATTTGAAAATACAGATAAAAATACACCACAGCAAGGAATCCTGTTTTGTCAGAATAATGAAAAGGAAAATGGAGAGTGTCTTCAACTTCTTATGACTGCTGCTCTAATTATGGCAATATAGTAACCTGGAAAAGGAACACCACCAGTTCTTTCCCAGCAGCTCAGAGCGTGGTGTCAGGGCTATTTTTACCAATTAATAGATCTCCAACTTGCCACTGAGAAAATACATTGAGCAACAAGTCTGGCTGCCTCAACTCACCACGTGATCGGCCTTAAGAAAAAACCCTTTTGCTTGTGAGAGAATAAATTAGTGTGCAAATATGAAACAGCATTTCACAGAATCCACTTGCACATTATGCTCCACCCCTGGCGGTGCTCAAGGCCAGGCTGGACAGAGCCTTGGGTTGCACGGTCTAGTGTGAGGAGGCCCTGCTCATGGCAGGGGGGGTGGAACTGGATGATCTTAAGGTACTTTCCAACCCAAACCATTCTGTGAGTCTACGTTGCATATCCTGCATGTATATGTAAAATACAGACTATAACACTCGTAGAGAGAACTTGCAGTGATTACTAACTGGGTACAAAGTGTATATACCACTTCTTTTCTAAAAGCAACAACACTCATGCTTGAATGACTTGTCATCCAGGTAGCAGGCTGGTGTTCACACTGGTACTTTAAAAACTTATGCAGCTGCACCGACTTCTGTCTTTCCTGAGATAAAAGCATGTCCTGAATATTCTTTATTCTTCAGGGCTACTAATTTGAACAGACCTGTCACTCTAAGTAGAGGGAGTTGTGGAATATTGACATTCTATTGAATTATTTAAGATAAATTAACAATGTCTCACATCCTAGGAGATTGCTATTTGCAGAAAGAGCCTGACATACTTGTGCTTACCTAGTAGCCAGAATGTGGAGAAGTTACAATTTATAAACTATTTCTTATTCCGCATGGAAATAAACAGGAGACACACCAGCTGACTGCATGTGACTTGGCTCGGCGCTGCAAGCAGAACCGAGGTTTGAATATTTCATCCTGCTTTGCTACAGATGGCAAGGACAGGAGTTCTTATGTTATCGTCTTGCTAATTTATGGCAAAATCAGTCCCTTCCCAGTCAACACAGACAAAATGTTGATGACTAGGCTCCAAGCTATGGGATGCTCATTCCCTGTCAGCAGAAGTCATGTTTAGACTTATAAAAGGGTTAGAAGGCATTAGCTTTCCCACTCTGGAAACCTCAAGGAGGGAGCCCGAATACTGTTGCTGGTTCAGGCCTCTATCCTGACTGTAGGCAAGAGCTAAGATGCCATAAACTCCAGGCACCTTTACAGTCACACAACACTCCTGTCTGTGCACAGACATGGATCTTTGAGAGGCTGGTGAATTTGGAGCAGAAGTTCACAAATGAAGAGGCAGCATTAATTTTTAATGGGTGCTGTTACATGGGAGTTCAAGCCTAGATATTCGTAATGTTCAGAGATGAAAAGTAACACTGCTGGGTGAATCACCACCATAATTCCCTGGGTGAATTATGGGCTTGAGCTGATGTAGAGAGAAATGCTGTCCAGGATTCAATACCAACTTGCTCTGGGTGCGTATGCCGCCTTCCAAATCCATTCCAGATAGGCTGTGGAACATCAGCATGGAAGTGCATGCACACGCACATATATATATATACACTGATGGAGATATGTCTATATGTATGCATAGTATTTATTTTTATATATAGGTGGAAGGAAACTTCTGAAACACCTCCCTTCCCTGGACACTGACAAGCACTTTTTTTACCTTTTAATGCAAAATACAGAGCAGATGTTCAGAAGAGAAGAAGGGAAGCTGAGGAAGGATGTCCCTAAAGAGCAGAAGACAGTGTCTGCTTTCATATCATCAGACCTGAAGGACCAGCGAGGAGCCTGCACTTTGCTGCTCACACTGAGAAGTAACCCTAGCAGTGGAAGGTCTTTGCAGCAAGAAAGAGAGAAGCAGCACCACACATGGATGGTGACACCGGGAACAGGGCTGGGCATAGGCTCCGTACTCCGGGAAGGAAGCCCATCCCTCCCATCCACCCAAAGACCTTTGAACGTGGACAGCAGCAGTTCAGCACCTGACAGGCTACCAAGGGCACAGTACCCCATTTGCAAACATAATGCTGAGTCACTAACTATGCCCAAGAGACTGACAACAGGAGATTAGCGTGAATTTATGGCTGAGGTCCCTCATTTTTCTTCATCATGGTAATGACTCACTTCCTACCCACAGGGGCGAAGGCCTGGCTATAAAACCTCCCATTGTTTCTCTTACTTACCTGCTAAGAAGGGGATTAAAATGGACTTTTATTTATGCTCCCGGTTTCTACAGAAAATTATGTAGGAAGAGTTTGGGGAAAGATTTTAAAGGCAGGAGTGTGTGCATGTGCGGATGTGGAAAGAGGCTCTGAAAGGAGAAGGAGAAATGGGCTTAACCTACAATTCAGCATTAGTTGGGTTATCTTTTATATACAAAGAGATATATATCTATAATCTTGCAGACATAACCATAAGCATATATGGAGCCAGACAAAGTGTGTGTGCCCACATCAACATGTACCTGCTGAGGCTGATGTGAGCCCTCTGCTACTTTATCCATACCCCCGGCGCTGGCACATTCTGTTTCCGAGTATCTCACAAGCTTTAAACAGCTTCTTTCCCAGATCCACCACTATTTTTTTTTCCCCTTAATGAAAAAAATAAAACCCCTACAAATATATTCATGTACGTTTTGATGCTCCATTTTGGCAAAAAAAAAAAACAAAACAATAACCCAGTCATCAGTTATGACGAGGTTTCAAAACCCAGTATCTCCAAGCTCATTACTAGTAGAAAACCAAAGCATTTTATTCTTGAATAGATAACCAAAAGAGCATAAGATACCAAATCTTAACCATCCATCATGTCTGCAAGCAACAAGTATTTTAAAGTTTAAATACTTCATGCTTCCAAAATGCTGTTGGTCTTATAAACGGTCTACAGTAGGATCAATACAGTTGGAGCCACACTAGGAAAGAAGCCCACCTTATTGAAATGAGGGCAGGACCACCTCTCAGCAACACCGGAGAAATCCTTTCTTTCATTTTATTTTTGAGCAGTTTAAATAGAGCCTTGCTACCACTTGTTCCTCACCATTTAACTTATCAGTCCCCAAATCACACTAATTAAACGTTTATTATACACAGTAAACCACATAAAGAAACTTCTTGCTCAGGAAAAATGCCAAATGCTACATGGAGCTCTGGCGAAGACTTCTCCCACCTTCCGTGAATCATTATGCTTTTAAAAGAGCAGTACGATCCAGAGTGAGAATTGACATAACAACTCTGCCTTTTTCAACACACAGGTTTCCTATTATGAGAACGTAACAACTTGTTTGGAGCATCTTCATACCAAGATGGCCACAATAAGTACTTTGAAGTAACAGCCTTAAAATAAAGGGCTTATATACACAATTGAGGTGACTGCAGCTCGGGAGTTACCAAGCACCAGCTGAGCTCCCTCAGCTCAGCTGATGCTTGGCGCTTTATTAACTCTCGGTAATTCATAAATCTAAACTGCAATTAAACACAGTTTATCTTCACAAAGTACTCAACGCTTCTTTACTACCAACATTCCCAAGTCAGGCATCCAGCATCACTTGCCACCTTGAAAAACTTAGCCTACATGCTCACAGTGTTTAACTCTTGCTGATACCACCACAGCCACTCAAGTACAGGAAGCAATCCTTCTCTAATTCCCATGTTATTAAAACAGAAGTGTTGATTACTGGCTGGTCGAGTAGGAAATAGTTCTTCTTTCGTTAATCACTGCTGATACAGATGTAGCCCTGAGGAGAATTGAGATATAAAATATGCACAAAGGCACTAAAGTAACAATAGGGATATGTGGGATATTAAATATGTGGGATATTATAAAGGTAAAAATACAACTTAGCAGAGGTATTTTCCTGTTTCCCCACTTCACCACCCTAGTTGCAGCATTCCGTGATACCAATGCAAGAATAAGGAAGAACTGAGTTTAAGCTTTCAGATCTCAGGCTGTTTTTTTTTACAGACCTGACAAAACAAGGCAAAAAAATCCCCAAACTAAAATGCGTAAATTGGGCAAATAGGGATGGAAAAAGCAACTGAGAACAGTATGTGGAAATGCATCATTTTTATAAACGTATTCCCAGAAACACACTTTCAATACAACCTATTTCCACACATCTGTTTTGCCACAGTAAAAAAACCCGTATTTCTTGGAGGCCACTGTGTTCTCTTGAGGTATGACAAGAACATGACAAGTAAAGAGTCACTAGTGCTAGAGTATTCCTTTTTTTTCTCTTTTCCCTTTTTTTTTTCTTAACATAAAATGTAATAAACAGTAAAACCTTAAATTGCAAGGCCTTCAGTCGAGTCCTGCTGATCTCAGTATCTTTAGTTCTCATCCATCTCACCCGCCACCAAAGGTGGTGTACCTTTGATGTGAACTAATTACATTCGAAACATTTTGTCAAACAGCTTAATGCAGATGCCAAATAAGCTCTGTCTGTCTAAACAGGGCTTTAGACAACTTATCACTTTCGGTGTTAACTAAGAGCTAAGTTCCACTTCAAATAGAATATTATGCTGCACAGAAAAAGATCTGCAATACAGAACATCAGGGGGAAAAAAGGGGTTAAAAAGGCACGTTACTGGGTTTTTATTTCAGTGCTGCTACACTCCCATTGTCCTGGCTAGGACAGGCATTACTGTGTATGGGTGTGTATGCACACGTGTGCAACAATAAAATACACAATGCTGAAAACAACAATTCTTTTATCTGATAAAACTATCTACATGACAAGAGGAAGTGTTTTAGGACAGGGTATTCTGTTTGCTGTCTGCAGCATCATTTCAAGATCTCCTCAAACGAATCTGGGTTTATTAAAAATGTATTAAAAAGAATGACTATCGCAAAACAAAAAACAGTAAGGTGGGGGAACAAGAACCAAAATTGTGCACCCAGAGCACTGGAGCCCGGTATGCTGGAGGGGAGAGAAAACTGTTCTCCTGATCCTGTAAGTGAAAAATGTTCTTTCACTTCTGCTCAAAAGCAGCTAAATTTTCTCCCTGGGTGAAACAGGGGAAGCAAGGGGAGAAAGACACAGCAAGGAGCCTCTGAAAGGGACTGGAGGTCACTCACCATGTTTCATAAGGTATTTCCTATTTCTTCTACAGATACTTGTATTTATTTAAAGCAGTTCTGCTGTCTTTTCTTACAAGTAAAATGTATATTACACTGACAAATCCAAAATACGTATTCCAGCATTCTAGATGAAATGACAGCCCTCCCCATCACAGCCACCATTATTCTCTCATTAGACCAGTTTTCTAATGTGTGTCCCCATAACTTTCCTTTGATGCACGAATATAATCCCTTCTTCCATCAGTTTTGCCTCTTGAGCATGCAAGTAGTGACCTGAAACCTTTCACTACACTTCTGCACGAGTTTTCAGCAGGGTCTGGTTCACAGATGATTTCTCCTTTTCAAGCAGCAGGGAAAGGTTACAGGTTTCCCCCAGTTTCAAACATATTGAGTTCACTGTCCAGTAGATTTGGATACATCTCCTTTTAAAAGTTCATGTGCCTTTGGGAAAATGTTAAAACTGGCTAGAAAGAATCTGCCTTTGAAAACAGGAGCACTGTTCAGCTCCTCTTATCTGGTGAATACTGCAGCCTCTTAAAATGCAAACATTACACACCATGACAAAGGAAAAAGAGGGAAAACATGTTTTAACAGCCCAGTTCTCCAGTTCAGTTCACATATGCCCAAGCACAGGGGAGACAGCAAGAGCTGACTCTTCCAACAGCACCACTGGCTGGGCTAGTTTAAATGCCTGTGAAGCTATAGCATCCTCCAGTTAGATTGTGTCTGAGACAACTATGCAACTAAGTCCAAGTACCTGATAATTAAAAGAGGTGATAATCAAGATATACACTTTCAGTTGGAAAAATTAATTGCTGCCTGCTTGCCTGGGAACTGAACTGAATTCACAAGACATTACCAAATCCCAGAAAACCTTATGAACTGCACAAAATGGAATGCTCCTCTGCTCACTTCCTGTCTTCTTACTTGGCTTTCTCTGTTTTGCCTATAGCAAATCTACTGCAGTTTCCAGCATTTTAAACAATCTGCTGTGGACATACAGGAGAGACCTGGCAAGCTTCCTTTAGGCTCTCAGGACATCCTTACCCCCACCCAGCCAGTGCTCTTCACTCAGTTCTTGCCATTGTCTTTCTCTGCAAATCACTAAACCTTACCTGGGTTCTGCCCTCACTTCTGCACTACCATACTGCCTCCACACAGCTCCTCATGCGAGCTGTGAACTTCCAACCATCTCTACAGGGAGCTCGTAACACTCAAAGAAACCACTTCTAATACTGCCTGCTCTCTCCAGCAAACTCCCCAACCCAAAGGCACCAGCTCCTGCCAAGAGCAATAGATTAAAACCGATTTAAGAATTTAGGAGAATGCTTCTGAGTTTTGCAGAGCCAGTGAGTGCTAGAAAAGCAAGACCACCTCATTATGGTTCCCCTCTCACAGCCTTCTCTGTTTCACCTCATTTGAAGACTCTCAGCTTCCTGAAGAAAATCATATTTATCAACCTTGACTACGACTAGGTTTCTAAAGGTCAAATTTAGGATAGGAACAGGGAGGTGCCCTGTAAAGGAGGACCATATCTCTCCCTCCCCTTACTCTAAATGGCAAGTAATCAACCTGTGGAATTCACTGATGCAGAGGATGCAGAGGTCAAAGACAAAATCTTGTGGGCGGATGATTTTACAACCATTAACGACACAGTTAACGGGGCAACCAAAGGCCACAATTTTAGGGTGTAATCTATTTGCAAACAGCTCAGGAAAAGACACTCCTCACTGGTGGCACCCTACAGAGACAACACCTACAATGGACAGACACAACTGGGTTCTAATCCAGTTATTCATGTCCTTAAACGCTTGTGATATCTATTAGTTGTACACTGTTATCTGGTACGTCACATCAGCCACCACCAGGAGAAGGGTATCCATTAGAAAACCAGTGGCCTGAATTACCATTTCACTGTGTATTTTCCTGCTACACCAATGTTTTAAAACCAAGCTACAGCAGAGGTCAGGAAAAGGCATTCCACAGCAGCATGGCAAATAATTAAGGGTGCAAGACAGGGATGTTGCTCCAGGATCAAAGTGCTACTCAGTAATATTTTAAGCAAATCAATCTGATTTCATCACCGTGCCAGCTAATGTTTTAAAATACAAATAGCAGTTTCTTATAATAGTACCTAGATTTCTCTCCTGGAAAAGTCTTTATAATTCACATCTTATTAGCCACAAGAATTCCAATTACACATATTCTCTTCTAATTCCTGCCAGCTGATTATTAGCATTAGATGATAATAGAGTATTTTCAGCTAATATATTTCTTAATAACATCAAACTGCAGAATGCCTTTGTGGTCTAATAATTGAATAACTGCACTGAAGAGAGTACTAAATTAGTGGAAAATGTTTTACTTTGAGTCTTTATTGCTGCTCAGAAACATGGAATACTTAAAATGCGCTCACAGTTTAGCTGTATTCATCAGGCAAGTTATATTTGAGACCAAGGAAAAATGAAACAGAGTTGTTTAAAGATCAACACATCGTTCAAGTTTCTGGAGGTTTAAAGGGGGGAAGGAGGGAGAAGAGAGATCCAGCCACACGCACAGACAGATGATACAAGATTTAATGCTGAGAAAAGAGCAAACTGAGTTTCTGGGTTGTGTTAGCAGATCTCTTAGTGTAGGGAATGACACGCTAGGACGTGCATTCACAATACAAGCTCGTATCAACTGCTAATTTACAGAACATTTTTCTTTAATTTTGAGGACCATTAACAAGAAACATTAAAACAAGAAATCAGATAGGGCTCAGAGAATGATGAACACTGGAGACCACTGTCACAGCAGAAAACATCCTCATATGTTTATGTTGCAAAACTTAACCACTAAAAGATATTACGAATAATGGATCCTGTGTTGCCGGGGACTCTGAATTAGCCATTGACTCCTGCAGAAAGAGTAGAGCTTTAGGGCTGGGATAGGCCCTGCAAGTCACAACTAAGGAATGATAATGGGAAGCATGAGGTAGCTTGAAGTTCATCTTCCCTCATCTTTCCAGGCTCATAGTGCCGTATCTCTGCCTCTCCTCCCTCCCTGCTTTCCAGAATCTGCACAGGGGAACATGCACCTATTGATCGATCCGCATGCCTAGATAAATACTATCTCAACAGGGAAGAGTTCAGGGTAAACACTTCAACTGAAGAAGAAAAACAAGCAAGGAATGGGGGAAAAGAGTTCACCTCTTTATTTGGTATCCTGTGTGGTGCAAATACACCCAATTAGATGTGTCCGTGTAATTTTCACATCAAACATCATGAACTCCATACTCAGCTCCCAAGGCAACTAATTGCATGGCTCACAGTGGATTTTCCCAAGTTTTTTGAGAACACTGCCGGCACTCTTCAATAAAGCCATTTAACATAACAGAAGGTTAAAGTGAGACACAAACACTTGCTTTTTTTAATTTACACCTTTCATTTACTTCCACAGAAATGTCAGGAAAGGGCTGAGATATTGTGTGATGTACTGTCATGTACGCTTCCTTTTAAGAGCTGGGTTAAAAGAAAAGGCTTGGATTAAGAGAATGTAATCAAGATCTATACCTTTAACAAATTTTTAGACGCTCAGAAGAGGGTGCATGCTCAAGGGCATTGATCTTAACGTGCCTTCAGAACAAAGACCGAGCATCCTGTCTTACATATTTACAGACAGGAAAACAGGTGGTGGGGAAAATCTGCAAATGTAATGACTTCAGATGATCTTTTACATGGAATCAGGTAGAACCGGCCTTCACCGCAAGGACAGGGTTAGTGAAACATGGTTTGTGCGCTACAAACCTGCCCAGCATGGGAAACTATTAGCCTTTATATCATCACGTTTATGCAGCTGCAGTAATTTTTTTGATTAATGCCTTTTGTGAACCACTAAGCTACAGAAGGTGCTTTTTTAAAGTGGGTGTAATACAAGCTGGCATGGGGAGAGGGGAAGGCAGAGTTAGATGCACCAATCTGACATGATTTTGTAGGTTGTATTTTCAGCCTTCAGGGCTTCTCCAACGGTGGTATTTACATCCAAATTCAGAAAGCTATTTAAGCACGAGAATGGTGTCACAGATCTCAGCTCTTGCATCAGAAATGTGGTTTCAGCACCCAGCTGGACTATGGCCCTAGCTGCACCTTCTCCTGGCCTGGGACAGGACTTACATTCTCCAACAGGTAGCTGCTACTCAACATGAAAACCAGAGATCCATCTCTTCCTATGTCAACACCACCTCCTCCCCTGCTTCCCATATGCATCAGGCTGAACAAACACAAGGGAATAATTACTGCCCTCCTGTTTCCCTCTTCCACAACTCCATTAAGAAAACTACTTCCATGTAAACTACCTGAAGGAGGGTTCCTCCTTACAGTTATCCTGCCAGACATACTGGAAATCCAGCAAACAGAGATGGTTTACACATGCAGTGAAGACCCAGTGGGCTCAGGAGGGCCTCCAGCAGTGCTGCCAAGACCCTGTGTCACTGCAATTTATTTTAACGTGCAAGCACTGTAATTTACAACCGGGCTAGATTAGCGCACCCAGAGTGGAGAGAGCCCACGGCTATTATAAAAAACATATAAATAAGGTTTTTAATTAAAAACATTGTGCAATGACCAAAATGATTACTTAAAGGAGTAGGAAAGAGAGGGCTACGGTTTTTCCCTTGCGTTTACGACCAGTTTTTGAGAAAGAGCAGGGAAGAGAATGGGAACAGTGGATATAGATCATAAAGCTTCTTTAAAATGAGAAATTAAGTGAGTGGGGGCAAAACCAAGGTTTCTGAAAGGGTGATGGACACTTTCTTAGTAAAAGAATGGAAATTAAGCAAAGCTGTGACTGAGTCAGGTGCCAGATTTATCTCCTCCCGTCTGTGACCATCAAGGAGGCATTCCAGGAAGTGCCTCTTGATATCCCCTCAGCCAAGAGCCTCTTAGATCCCTGACTGTGCCACCCGAAATTTTGCCAAAATGAGCTCCATGGAGGAAAACGGGAGAAGCCACAACAACACTGACACTGGTTAGCAGACGGCAGAAGCGTATCCCACAGCTGTTCCCGATGTTTAATAAACAGTAGAGGAAAGTCTAATGTTTAAATTATGGAAGTAAGTTTATACTGAATAATATAAACTCCTATTGGCAGCACATGAGAATAAAGCCACTGAAGAGCCTCTACTGTAGCCCTGATGGCCAGGGCTCCTGGAGGGTTTCCTCAGAGGAACTGAATTCTTATGTTCAGAGTGACACTGGCAAAGCTGGAGTAGGGAAAAAGCAGGAAATGTAAAGAAAAGCTCATGCTTCAGTGGAAGTATCAAGCTTGGGTTCACTGGCATGACACTGTACCAAAGGAGGCTGGGGCCTCAACTGTGTCTCAGGAGAAAGGAGGGAAGAGCCTACAAGGTCATTCCCAACACGGGCTGGGTGCTGGTAAAAGCACCTTATCCCCAGCCATAGTGGTGTGACACATATCCTCATCAGAAGGACAGTGGGGGCTGCAGCAAAGCAGACCAACCTCTCTCAGAAGGGTGCGAGCAGACTGCAGCCACTGTCTCTGCCTGTGGGTTGCAGTAGAGACAACGCATTCATTCTCCGAGCCTTGCGAGGGCACTCACTCTTCCCCCCTACCACTCCACACCAGACCACGAGCACTGTAAATTAAGTGCGATGTGTAAGTAGCTCCTTCCGCCCTTCGAGAGATATGGGCCAAACCAAGGCGCACCGCTGTCAAGAATCCTGCTGCCTTAGCCAAACTCCCAACAACTTTTATTCCTGGTGCTGTTACCCGAAGAAATTGCCTATTTAACAGATGAGAACAGCGCTGTAACAGAGACCAGACACTTGGAAATTTAGTAGGACACATGAAACAGTGCCTCACAGAATGGTAATTAAAAAAATGAACAGAAAATTGACTTGGCTAAGAACACTGTCATATGGCTAAAATGCACAAGCTAAGCATATGTTAGGCATTGCGCAGCATATCCGCATGGGTATTCCAAAGCTTGGTTCTTGGATTTAAGTATCTTGGAAATATCATTATCTGAATGAGGTTTAGAGCCAAAATTATAAAGGAAATCACTCCTTCCATTCAGTAGGAGAGAATAATAATGCAGGAAGATCTCAAAAATATTAGGAACATCCGAGGGAATAAAGCAGCATGTGTATTTCTTGAACGTCCCTTAGCACATAATCTCAATTACATAGCTGAATCAGGAAAGAGTTGTTTATTGTTTAAGGAGCGGGGGAGCTTTCATGCTAGCAGACACCAAAGTATAGAGGGGACTGCCATGCCACCAGCCACAGGGAAAAAGAAAACCACTTCTGCATACACACGAAAGTTACACAAAGCAGTGAGGTCACAGGATAGAGTCCAACAGTGGCTGAAATCGTCACAATCCAGTATCCTGAGAGTGTTACTGGCAGCAAAATAACATCTAGACTCACTAGACTCTCTACTATACCCACTCATGCACAACCACTTGCACCCATGCAACAGGAGCACTTGGCACCAATGGAAATAGCTGGTCTTGCTAAGAGTATCTGTAGATGAGTGCAGTGTGGGCAAATTATTTTGCCTATTATGGCTGGTAATATTAACCTGAAATTCTAAAAATGCATTTGTAAATCACAAACATCTCCAGATACTATTGTTGCTGCTACAAGCTAAGCATTAGAAGAACACGTAGGTTGCATTTCGAGCCTGGACTCCTAGAAAACTACAAAGGCTTCAGTCTGAACAAGAAACTGCAGGCTTATAAATACTAATAACACACAATCCTCTACAGAGGCAGAGAGTGCCTGACCAGGACAGCTACAGGACATTCCACAGCAGTTACGCTAGAGATCCTGATTTTTGCCGTCCCTCTCTGAATGCTGTCAGGTTACAGTCCAAAATCCTATCACCTCCTCTGACAAGACAATGTTCAGGGCGCTAGTGGTCAGTATAGCAAAAGCATCTCGTATTTGCCAAAAAAAAACCAGTGAACTTCAATGGTGTTATTAATGTCACGCTAGAAACAGAATGAGATACAGTCTGCCTCCTCTGATCATGACGTCATTGCAGAAGTGATGTCAAACTGAGCTTTCACTGCTGCCTCCAGGAGGCAAATACTGAATACCACAAACAGCTTTACCTGCTCTGCAGCTACGCAACACTCTGAACCACTGGTCTCCATGTTCCAAAGTCAGTGAAAACTTGGGAGGTGAGCTAAGGGCTTTCCCTTGACTGTAAGCACTATGCAACTGAGAAGGAGCACCAAAAGGAGTCATGAACACCCAGAAGAGGACAGGCAGACAACAGGACTTCAAGCAATACCCCACAGATATCTCAAGAGACAGCAGTGACTAAAAAGCAATCGAGAATGGAAACTTTTTAAGAGATACTTCAATTAAAATCTGTTAAATTGGAAGCGTTTTAAATGATATACTTTTATATGCTGAAACAGAAAGCCCTTAAGAATACTACTTAGGTAAAATAGATTGGAGGAAAGGGGAGGAGAAGAATCCTGTAGTCCAGAGTCTGGACTATCTCCCTGCAGCTCCAACTCAGGACAGCAGGGGAGGAGGGATGCAAGCACAGGGACGAAGTTAGAAGTTGAAATAGCAAAGGCAACAACAGCCTCAACAGGGAGAAAGCAGAAATGGCTCTGTTAGACAGGGAAGGAGAGCTGCTAGCATGAGCTAAAACAAATGTTCCTTGCAGGAGCAGAGAGGATTTCATGCTTCTGAGCACTTAATGTGATGACAGGGAAGAGAAGTTTGATGTAGACTATAGGTGCACAGAAGTTCGTAAGCAAAGCACAGCACATCAGCCTTATTATATTCAAATCACAACCAAAGGCAAAAGGCACATTTAGCTTCAAAACAATGCATTCTACTTCTTCCTTGTGCCCACTCAACTCAACAGTGACACAGACCCAGAACTGTTTCTCGGTCATTTATTCTTCTCCAGTCACTTCATCTATGGACAAGCTCTGCAGAAAACAATGAAGCTTCTTTTGTCCCAGCCTGGACTCACAACCTGCACAGATCAAGTTCTTCTGAAACACTAGTAAGAATACAACACTGGCTAACGAAAGCAAAGCTATGGGCTGATAAGATCTAGTCTCACATGAGCTTGTTTCAGGTGGCTGTGAGGGAGGAAACCGTTTCTTTAAACAATGGGCTGCCTGCCACCTACAGAATTTGCATTAAACACATCCATGACTCAGGTGGTGAAGTGGTGCAACATCACTGCTTAGGGACCAGCTCCAAGCATATGACCAAGAAAGACTGGACTAGAATCAACAGCTCTTGCCACCAGAAGGGTTTCCCCAGCTGGTACCAAGCTGCAGACAGAATCAGGTGAGACCCAGAAGAGCTGCTGCCTCCTATGTCCACCGAGAGGATTCACTTCAGCACTCTTCAGGTAAGTGTAACAGTGTGCTTTCACACTTGCTCAGCATTTTCCAGGATGCATCAGCTCCCCCTGATTTCTTCCAGTATTCTGGAAGCCATACGGCATTCGCAGATAAACCAGCACACACTGTCACCACCCTGGGGTGAAGCATCATCTGCTTTGGCACTCTTATCTACTCAGGAGAGGCGGATATTTGGCCACCCAAAACACCCACATGACAACTGAATATGAGTAAGGCACCAACCCCAGCATTCAAATGTGGCTCCCTGGACAGGCAATATGGACACCGAGCAGCCATTTTTAATCTTCTTCCATTCTGATGAAAGGCAGGGGTCCTACCAGGAGACAGCCAGTCCACCAGCAACAGGCTTTTCCTTAATTATCTTTACTTCCATACTACAACCTGCTTAGGAACAAGCCACTCGTGGTCACAAGTCAACAGATGACAAGTTGGAGGTCCCCTGGCCTGGAGTCTCAGTTCCTTCCAATGCTGAGCAACAAAAATGAGAGATGTTTCAGTATTGATGGATACTCAGCTGAACATAAAGCGCTGTTACTGTAGGCTGCCTACTGCAGCTTGTCTTTGTTATGTTACAGAAGAACAAACCCCACAGTGAGCTTAGAGCTAATTTAGTGGGTTGATTGTAAATTCCAGAGGCCAGATTTGGTTGTCAGCTGCATAAAACACAAAAACAACTATTTCAACAGAATTACTCCACATGCCTGGCCCTTAGTCTCAACCAGTAATAGGGCAGATGCTGGCAAGATAAAGAGGCCATCTATGCTATCATTAATGAAGTTTCAGGTAAAACATGATGCAACATTATTTCAAAATACTGACATATTGCTACAGGTATTTGGTGCTCTTCCCTTAATTACAATTGCTGGAGAGCACTTTTTTCTCTCCAGCATTTGCTTGCCTGAAACCTAATGGCTGTGTTAGAAAGCCTGCAGCTGGATGGGCTATTTTCCTTTGCTCATCTCTGCCATTAGTGCGCAAAACTTACAGGAAGGAGAACGTACTCGTTTTTGGATAGACTGTTAAGAGTCAAGACCCTCTCCAAAGAACTGCTGGAGAAGTAAGGGGGAATCTCATCTGCTAATCCATCTGTTGTACAAACTCAGCCCTCTATTAAACAAAAGTTGTATTAAAGCAATTTGCCCACAGCCCCCCTTTCCTTGATTTCTTTGCAGCACTTTCATAAGATAAGCTCCCTCATTACCAATAGAGCCACGGTTGTCAAAGAAGCCAGTTGTTAAACAACACTTTGCAATGATGCTATTAAGGCTTCCGGATAAAAGCTGCTAACAAGTGTAAAACAACTGTCTGGCATTTCCATCCGAGACGCTTTCCAAAGCTCCCTAGGCCATGCTTCAAGGAGGACTGCCTATTAGGGGAACACCACACAGCAAACTGAGTCTGAAGATAACGTTGCCCATGACTTGCTGACTCCCCCCCAGGTAAGGTGGATATTCTCCATCCTCCATGCTGTTAACTGGTTTGCAATAAAGCAGCATGCTGACAGCCCAGCCAGATCCCACAGCCCACAGTCATGAAGGATGTGAAAACATCAGATCCACCAGAATGTTCATATCTCACACAAGCTTAAAACAGAAGCAAGATTAAGATAATAATTACTGTGGGCTACAAAACTGGCCCTCTGCTCCTCAGCCATTTAACCATTACCCCAGAATTTCACAACAAATGATACAACCCCCCCCAAAAAAAAAAGTTAAAAGAACTCTGTTAGAAATTTAACAAGACTTATTGCCCATGCAAGGGCTTTTGTTCTGCTAGGGTTGTGTCAGACTGATTACAACATACTCTAATTTTGGACATTAAAACATTTAGTTCCAACCAGTGTTTTCACAGATCTTAGTGCCTTCATATAAACAAAAGCTGTTGAAGGTCCTCAGCTGCAGTGTGAGCATGATCAGCCCATATTCATGGGCAGGACTTCTCACAAACCCAAAACAGTGGTGAGGTGCCAGACACAGGCAGCACGATATGGGCCTGGTACTGCTACAAAACTAGATTATATTCTGTGCAGGGCTGTAGAGGGGAAAAATATTGACATAAATATAAAGCTGCTGGAGTTAAATTTAGAGTCATTGAAGGAGCAGGAAAGTAGAAACAGAGAAGCTGACCCCAGTATCTACTGACATATTGGTATTGCTTCAAAGAGGAGTTATCCAGTGATCATTTTTCTAAATATTGGAAATACCCAAACTTCAAGAAAACAATTTGCTTACTGTGCTTTTCCATCTCATTCTAATTTGAAACACCAACTCAGTTAACAAGCAATCCTTCCAGAAAGAGAAGAATGGTGGGAACTGTTGTTACTATCTGATTTTAAACAGGCACACTCATCAGTGTATCTTTCCAATTTCCTAATAAGGACTTCGCAACACCCAGAAATTCCAGTTCCTTCAGGGAATCCATCCTAGATTTTTATATTGAAACTCACACATGCTGTGAAAAGACTTGGGGGTAAAGCAACTACGTGTAGAGTTTAGTATTGATGACACCCTGGTGACAGTGCCTTTAGTAGCTACAGACACCAGGGGTACCAACCACTGATGGAGGTTCACATCCTGCGAAACATTGGGACTATGTTTACTGGAATGGTTTTAGCAGGGATGAGCAGTTCCATTTTAAACACTTGAAGGCAGAAAACAGAACTCTTTCCTTTAGTAGTCTGCATGGCAAATTAGAAGTGACCACAACTATGAAACCTTGTAATACGCCGGAGACCATGTGGGGTTGTGGGATCCATTGTCTACAGACCCTATCGGAAAATGGGTAAGGTGGTTTTGTGGTGGAAACCCCCTCCCCTCTGCGAGTACCAGACTTCTCAAATCATACACTGACGTTTGCATTCCCACCACTCCTGCCAACAAGCTCGAGTTGACTGCTACCCCCTCGCTATATGGTGCCTATTTGCACAAAAGCAGTGATACTACTCCAAACAGTATTTGGGGCATATACAAAGGATAAGACAGGAAAAGAACATGGAAGCAGGCAGTGGAGTCTAAAGCCATCCAGTCTAAAGCTGGAGGCAGCTTACCAATCTTACTGCCTCCAGAACCAATTTCTTGGCTTCCGTAACTTAAAGAGCAACTACTTAATTTAAGTAGTTACCTAATAATCTCCATCCAGTCTCTCCTATTCCTTGTACACCACAGAAGAATCAATCATGTCTGAATCCAGTTTGTTTCCCCACAGATCACTCTGCTCCAATTTGCAGTATAAAATAGAAAATCCTTCATGACTCCATTCCTCCCCACATACCAGTCACTCCCTCGTTCCCTCAGCCCTGCTCCCTGAGGTGCTAACCTAAATCACCACTTCTCCTGCTTTATCCATCTTTGCTAAATATAGCCTTTAAGGCCTCTACAAAGACCTGGGTGCTCTTTTTTTGACCCTAAGGAATCAAGACAGTTAATAAACTAGTCTTATACACACTTGGTATTAGCAGACATTGACAACAACTCCCTATCTTCTCTAAAGCATATACTGCCCCTGTAAGTACACTGACAGCACGCTACTGCCCCAGTATAGAGACCTTTACACTTTGCCAGTCTCATTTAGCCACCAGCTCCACAAACGTTCAGACACTCCTGAGGCACCATAAAGCTCAGGTAGGGATACCAGCCTGGATCGTGGACACTGTTAACGGCATCAGCATACTGCTACATCCAGAGTAATGAGCAAGACAAATTAGCCCAGATGCCATACCAAAGCGAGCAACGTAATTCTGTATTGGCTTGCACTGAACTGTGACGTTCTGCATACAGGAGGCCAAACACTGCTGGTCCTTTGTATTCCTTCTTATCCACTCCTTCTGTCAGACCCACAGGATTCATAATAAGGCAAGCAAAAGCCATCACAAATATTCAGCTTGACATTCTGCATAACAGAGGCACTGGTAGTTCTTTTATAAACCCAAATAAAGTCCCACCTAATGCAGCTTTATGGATGCTCTGGAACAGGGAACACACACTTGTACAGGGTCAGTGAGTGGCTGGTGACAGCCAGGGTGCCTGTGACCTGCCCACACTGTCATGACAGCAATGCAAATTACACAGCAATATTTACATCTAGACATAGATCTCCCTACCCATATGTATGGGTGGCACATACACGTGTGCATGTACAGAAGCCAGGTTAGCTGACCTCAGTCAGATCTATCTGCAATTCAGGACAGAAGAACAGAAGAATTTACTCTGCCTCAATGCTACGTAGATAATGCTTTTTGCCAGAACAGCTCACTATATTGTATGATAACTGAATGAAGCTAATTTTCAGCAGATTCTAACAGCTCTTAACTGGTAGAAATAGTTCAAGGTCTTCAAAGTATACAGTGTTGCATAGCCCCCGATTCACACATTCTGCTAATAACTGCCAGACAATTGTATTGAATTTATTCAAAAACCATTAGCCTCAGAAATTCATATTCTTCGATTCTGCCTTTAGATACATGCCATATTACACTTACATTAAGGTTAATGTGCAATGCCAATTCTTTCACAAAGGAACTGCAAATATTTGAAGCTACAGTATCTCTTACTAAGGTGTCTGTTTTACAAGTTTATTGTTTCTCTCTCGCAATTCCCCTTTCATCCCTGCCCCTTCCAGGAGAGCTGGGCTGAAAAAAATGGTGAGAACATTAGAGCAAATACAGGCACATATTAAGGAAAGTATTCAAGACATTCTTTGTACAGCGTGCATACGCTACCAGCATTACAAGCATTTTTCTTTCATCTGCTCCTTCAGAGATGAGCCTCCAAAATACTTAAAAACAGCTTCATAAATATCCTTTGGAAAACCATCATCACATCTTCAGAGCGCTGGGTGCGTTAAACGCCTGCCACTGAAAAATGATGTTAAAACCTGGGAGGAGTCGGAGGTGGAAGCTGAGGAGCAGAAGTACTGAGAATACAGGAATGTTTAAACAAGAGAGCCTCAGTGAGAGGCCAGGGCATGTGGGTACTTTATAGAGAAATAATACACACGTACCATTTATGTTATAAAAAAACATTACAGGTAGGCAAGCTTCTGTAATTTATCTAATACTCTTTTATATTCATGCTTCCTTAGGTTTCATGCAATTTATTAAGTTTTCAGCCTTGCCCGCAGCAAAAAGGATAAACAAAAGCAGATGTGAAACTCCCTGTTTTAAGGGCCCACCAACCTCCTGCAAAGCCAGTAACCAGCTGGCGGAAGCCTGATTGCCATCAGCTCCGCGCTCACCAGTCCAGCTGCCCTCTCCTCCCACAGCAAGCTCCAGAGTGAGCCCTAAAGGGATATGCCGTGATCCTTAGCACACCCGGCAGGTCTTGCCTCTTTAGGAAGAGGTCGTTCCCCTCCATTCTGGAAGATATTTGGTAGGAAAGTGTTTTGTTGGCCAACGGTTAAGTAAACTCCAAGAACAAAGAGCTGGAGAAGAAGGAGGACTGGAACAACAAGGGTGACACACAGAATCATAGAACGATTTGGGTTCGAAGGGACCTTAAAGCTCATCCAGTTCCAACCCCCTGCCACGGGCAGGGACACCTTCCACTATACCAGGTTGCTCCAAGCCCTGTCCAACCTGCCCTTGAGCCCTGCCAGGGATGGATGCCCCTTAGCTGGTCACAGAGAACAATGGAATTCATGAACATTTATACAAACAGAAGGCAGAGCTATAGAGTTTGTTATTGCTCACCACGGAACAACCAAGAGGTTACATCTTCACGGCACCTTCGCTAAAAGGCTCTCACTGATATCAAACAAGAAGCAGCATCATGATAATTTGGTTGTTAGACTTCACCATCCTCACTCACAAAAGAGGAGGTACCATGCTGGGGCACAGGAGATGCTGGAAAAGCACAGAGAGCATGATGTACTCGGCTTGAGTCTGGCCAGCTCAGAGACCTGTGGAGGAAACCCATAAGACTACTCCCATCCATCCAGGCACACCTTCAATTAAAGGCCATGGGGGTAACAGACATGGAAGACTATGATACTTCCCACTGTTACATCGATTCCTCTTTTATTGATGCAGCCCTATTTCTAGAGATGGAAGCCATCGAATAATCACACTCAACAATCTTGGTTTTACCAGAGTCTCTAACCTGACAATCTAGAATCCTTGAGGTCCACAAAATGCAACTAAAATCCAACAGATTGCAGGATCTCTCACTCCTACACCCTGTTGTCTTAAAGAAATAGTTTCAGCCATTTCCTATTTTTCGCACAAATTAAGAAAAAGCCCCTGAAACCCCTTAACGCCCCTGTTCTAGCGGCTGTTTCTCAAACATTAACAGCTTCCAGACTGAAAGTCTCATAAGGCAAAAGGGGTGAGGAGGAGGAGGGGGGAATCCCAGCTCACAAGGTGCAGCTGAAAAATAACAAATGCCTTTGAAACTGGAAGGGCAACTGAGCGGCAGTGCTGCGGCGCTAGTGAGCACACACATAATGAATTGGGGATTCCCTGTGTCAAGGCCAGCTCTGAGCGCGAATTGCAGAGTTCCAGGGAGGATCAATAACTGTCAGAAGGAGAAGAAAGTGAGCACTAAATTCGCTCGCCTTTCATCTTCAACAAATGGAACAGAAAATCTGATGGATGACAGAACCTTTCGTTTCTATAGCGTTCTTGTTGAACTAAAGACTGGTGACATTGAGATGATTCTCGACATGTGCTTCTGTAGATCCAGAAGCAATTATAAAAACACAAATAAAAGAATTCCCTTTCAAAGAAGTCCCCAAACCAAAAGTGGTAATTCAGAAGGGCAGGGTAAATAAGAAATATTAATGAAAGCCCGTGCCAGTGGTCAGCCCCTAGCACGCGAGAGTGCAGTTTTGGAAGCATGGAGTACATTAAACACAACACACTCCTTGCCTCCCCCATAATTAAGTTAGAGATGTGAGAGCAAAAGCAATAGAGGCTGTCTGCTTAGTTTCTCTGCTTGGCAGGGCACCACACACACATGCACACAGTTTCTCCTCTCCTCCATTTGTGAAAGCAGGGGAGGGGGGAAATAAAAAAAATAACAAAGCAAACAAAAAAAACATGGATTTCAAAGAAGGAACATGCTACTGCTCAAAGGAATGCCAAAATCTCTTCTCCACCCCTTTATATTCTACTGTAGACAGTCACTCAACCCATCAGGAGAACTGTATTTTGAAAGAAACAACAGCAGCACAGAAGGGAGACAGGACCTTTTGTACAATCTAACTGGCTTCTGTACCTTGACTTTCACATCAGATATTTGTTTTGGCACCTGGGCAATGGGGGAATGGGAGACATCTCCGGACACCTTATGACACACTTACCAATTGGTGTAACAGTTCAGGGCACTGCAGTACAACTCTGATTGTGCCCCATGAATGCTGAACATCCAGTATGATAACCTACGGTGCCTTTGCCCCATACAGCATCACAAAAACAAGCCACAGGGCAAGGGAGGGAAAAGTCCCGGCAAAGAATACGTGATCAGCCCTCAACCTTACAATCTGAATTCAGCCAAAGAGATGGAACTACCCCAGACCACTGTTCAAGTGGGCTGGGGAAAAAGCACTTTCCTGGAGTTTGGTCTCCTGCCCAAGTGGGTTGCTGATGTCTCCCACCACTGCAGTGAAGCATCCACAAAGGACGTGCAACTGAACCCAGCTCAGAAGAGGCATCTTTCTGACACTGAAATGGCAATTTAAAAGCTTGCAAAACAAATGCAGTGACTCAACTGGGTATAAGGGCTTGGTGTAAAGTTCAGAAATCGGCCTACGCATGCTAATTCCACCTTACGGCATGTGTGCGGGAAGGCTATTCCTGCTTTCTCAGTGGAACAAAGATATTAAATGACTAGCTGCAAGACGCTAGGCTAGCTGATGGCAGAGCTGGCAATAAAGAACAACAAAACAAACCTTAGCCCTTGTGTTTTAATCCAAACAGACCACGCCACACGAAACCGAGATTAGCACGGGCTCCCAGTACCATTTAATGCCTACCACAGACTCATTGTCTTTGCGGCTCCCTGGCCAGCGCCAGCTCCTCACCACACCCTGTGGTTTCCCACTGACGCACGGGCATTCCTGCCGAACCATGGCTCTGCCACCCCATCCCACCTGGCAGCCACGCAGCCTGTGCCTGGCCAGCCCTCTGGCTTTGTTTTTTGGGAGACCAGGAGAACTGGGAACCCAACACCACCATTCTGACAGCCTCCTTGAGAACCATAGCAGATTCCCTGGGTTTTCCTCTAGCCCTGTTTCATTCATTTACTTCTTCCTTTCATTCTTTAAAGAGCCACAGACAGTTTAACTGCTGGACATCAAGGGAAATAACACCCTTTAGATACTGCCCCTCAACCCTATCCTAGGGGAGTATCAGCAATGGCCCATCTGAAAATCTGCATCACCTAACAGAAGGAGAGAGATGGCTGGCATCCCCATTGAATAATCAGGCAATTCTGGTATCTCAATCAAATTGTGGTTCTCAAAATGAGGCTTTATCTCTGTATGAAAGAAAAAAGGCAGCACAGGAGTCCATTCATCCCTCCAGATGGGTACAGCTCTCCTGTCGACAGCACAACAGGAGGGAGAGCACCTCACTTCAGTGACAGTATTTCAAATCAATCTAGAATACACAAATCCAATTTTAAAGGAGAATATCTATTTTACATCTAATACGGATGCAGAACCCACAACTTCAGATAAACAGCAGCTTCCCAGTTTAGCTTAATCTGCTTTGAAATTGACATACTCTGCACTAGGGAGACACTCTTATTCTCCAATAAAAGCATCCTCACACAGGAGCTAACGTGAAGTAGCTCCTCAAGAGTAATCCCATGTGTAGCCAAAGCATTGTTTCTCACAGACTGAAGCCTCTTGCTGTGCCTTCCCTCCCTAAAAGCCATAAAAAGTTGCTGATACTGAAGGGCTGCTTTGCTTCACCTCGTAGATTAGTGCTTCATTACACAGCTATTCACAGCCTCCCCAGAACAATGTGATGCCACCATGAACTGAACAGAATTTTACAGTCTGGATTTTTCTCCACTGAAGGCAACTTTTTTTAGTCTCTTGGAAGGGTTTATAAAATATCCTCTATGTTAAAATAAACAGAAGCAATCAGCGTTGTCTCCAATCAGGATCTCCTCCGCACATCTCAAATGGCTTTGCACGAAGTTTCCATCGCTCAACAAGGAGCATCTCATGAGGGCAACGCACTCCAGCTGATTGCACAATGACAGCAAGTGCCAGGAAAACTCCAAACCTAATCTGAGAGCTGACACTGACTCATTGTGTGGGCTTGGGCAAACCACTTAACCTCTCCGCATCTCAGCTTTTCTTGCCCATAAATGAGGGTAATAATACCGAGCTCCTTATTTCCCAAGGGACTGATAGGGAGCCTTGGGTTTGTACGGCACTTTGGAAACATGAAGTGCTACATAAGTGCTAAGTACCATTATCTAGAACTTCCACCGCCACCTCCACATGCGGGTGCAGCAGATGCTGGTGAGAAGTGGCCCACAGGGAAGACTCCTGTGTACTTGTTTACCCTGAGGTTTCACTGGGAAGATGTTCAAGCAGCGAAAGGGAGATTTAAAGTCCTTTCCTTGCAGAAACGGGAGTGATTTCTAGTAAGGCATTTACCCAGCACAAGGGCAGCACAGAGCCGTACAGGAGTCCATTCATCCCTCCAGATGGGTACACCTCTCCTGTCGACAGCACAGTGGGAGGGAGAGCACCTCACTTCAGTGACAGTATCTAAAATCTGTGGCAGTTCTCAATCACGCCTCCAAACACCCAACCAGAAAAACAGGAGCGTTTTCCTGAGCCCTTCATGAACCACCACCACATGCCCACATCTCCCCAGGCTGGGTCAATATTCACAGGAGAAGAGTGGTAAGAAGTACCCAAACCCTTATACCACCCAGCACGTGCTCACTCCAGAAGGCAGGCAAGCAACATTCAACTCACGCTACGCGTGACTTAGCCTTTTTCTTGCTTTGCTAGCTACCTGACCTCCACAAGCTGGATTCAGGTCCTGCAAGGTGAAAGGACATGACAGTACATGACTCCCAAGCTCCATGGGCTACTCCAGGCACATCCTAGAGCAAGGGTGGGTGAGAAAGTAAAGTAGATGCCCTGCTGCCTACACTTCACCAAAACCTTAACATAAGAAAATGTTAAAGATGCTGTTCATCCTAGACAGTTGAACATGCCTTGAAGAGTTATAGACACCACACGTATCTACAAAATCCATTTTCTCCTCAACATCCCTGCCCTTTCCTACCTTCTGGTTCACCTAAACCAGAACACTAAATATTTGCTAATTCATAAAATCACAGAATGGATTGGATCAGAAATTACCTTAAGCTCATATAGTTCCAACCCCCTTGTGCCATGGACTTGGGACACCTTCCACTAGACCAGGTTGCTCAAAGCCCTATCGGGGAAAATGTGGCCCTAGATACTACTTGGGGGAACTAAACAGATGCACAAATGGGCTGTGTGGCTGCAGTGGACATCTCATGAATGTGTTCTGCAATGGCACTAAAGATAGTGTTGTTCCACCTGGGGGAGTGGGGAGGAGCAGGGAAGCAGAGATCTCTCACCAGCTGTTATATCAGTAATAAGTTCATGTTCAAATGAAAGCTGACTGTTATTCATCACTAGAAAGGGGTGGAAATTTCATAACAGCCCTAGGAAGATACTTCAAAACACTATTTTATTTCCTTCTGTGTTTATATAATGCACAAAACCAGTGCAACCTGAGCTACATTAGCATTACACTGTACTCTCTTACAAATAAGCGAAACTCATGAACAGACAAATCTAACCGCTTTCTGTGACTACACCAGCAGATGAATTTGGTCATAAGGACACTTGCCAAGACAGTGAATTTAATGCAAGCACTGGAGAATCCTCATGGAAAATAGACTTTTATTAATTAAAGAGTATCACTTGCTGCTCAATGCTGGGAACGGAAACATATCACATGTTCCCCATCTCTGCTCAGAGGAGCTCCAACACCAACCAGCTCAGAACTGCTGGTGGCTGATCTCCAAGGCAAAACGTTGAGACTAGAGCATAAGCAACAAACACACTTCCAAGAAAAATCACGATCTCTTTAGTGATCCTTAACTAACAGGAAGAGCAATTCATTTTGCTGCACGAATGATTAATTATAAATTATTAAATCCAGCTCTACTCAGGATACTTACCCAGGGAGCCAACTGCTCTGACATGTCAACAACTTTTGTTTTCTAAATCTCTGAAACCAGTATCAATTGAAAACACATATGGAGCCAGATTTTCCATGGATGATCTGGAGAAACCCTCCCCACTCTGGTCTTTGGAGACAGCCTTCGTCAAAGAGGACACTGCAGTTATTTTTACCCTCTTCCCTCTCTCCCATCAGTGTAGAACATACAGGGAAGCATCTGGAGAGCAACAGCTTACGTTCCCCATCCTTATCACATAGGAGAGTGCACCCCCTAACCGGGAATATCTGGGGAGAAGCCTGCCCATGAACGCAAGCTTTGCTGTGTTTCAGCGTGCAGCATCCATGGAGGAGGCAATTTCCTGCCCGGCAGGAAGGCGGCGGAGAGCCCTCAGCATCTCCCAACCTCCTGCCTGCCAGCAAGCAGCAGGCAGGGACGGCTGCGTGCAGGCAGGGGATGGGGGGCAGGGGGAGGAGGAATCTGAAAGCAGGAGAAAGTGCGGGGCTGCGAACATGCATCCGAACACAAAGCAGCCGGAGGATGCACGGATATGAAAACGGGATACATTATTATTCCATAAATTAAGTTAAAGCAAGCTCAGCACATCCCAGACCTTTAATACCGGGCTGCTGCGCACCAAGCGAGTTGGCTTCCAGCCTGCAAAATGTTTCAAATTCACTCAACTGAGGCAAGACCCACGTTTTATTAAAAAAGATTTATCTTCCTGCAAATAAACCTCAACAGCTTTTGCGCCCTGAAGAAGCAACTTGGGTTTGCAGTCTCGCCCTCCTGCCGCAGCAAAACACACAGCCAGAATCTGATGAGTAAAGAATTACCAGTTACAGCTTTCTGAACCTTGCCCACGTCGGGCTGGTATGCAACAGGTTCCAATGTTTGTTTTTATAATAAATAAAGCAAAAGTAGGATGAGACAATGAAGCTCCTCGTCTCTCCTCTGCCTCCTTTGAAGATGCTTTTTGGAGACTTCAGCAGAATTGTCAAGCGGTTAATAAAATAAAGGGCATTCCCTATCTCACATTTCAGCCTCTTCCAAATCATCCAGACAGCCTTAAAACACCCAAGTTTGCCTGTCAGCCATTTAATGAAGAAATACTCATAAAAATTAAAATGTAGCCCCCTCCCCCCCCATTTTTCCTTCTTCTTATGTATCTCCTGGCCTGCTGCATAATGTGATTTGTCCTGATAAAAAGCAAAAACCCAAAACAAAACCAAGTTTTCCGGGCAAACAGCAAAACTTAAAACCAAGTTAAAGCGGCATAAAGCCCAACTTGAACAGCAGACAAGTATGCAGAGAACAGCGTGACCTTTCTTATCACCCACTGACATGCTTAATCATTTCCAAACAAGAAAAAATGCTCTTTTCTGCCACTTCTTCATTCTGCAAGCACCTCCGGCGCCTGCGTGGCCGGTAAAGAGTTAAATCTCCCACTATCCCCTGCTGCCTGCGAAAAATCACTGAAACAATTGAGACATTGTCCAGTGAACAAGACTCCCAGGGACTGACATTTTTGTTTATGTCCCAGTTCTCAGCCTGTCAATTTTCACTCCCAACGCTAAAAGCCCGGCTTGCCCCAATACAGTCTGCCCTCGGCTGAAAAGGCTCCACTTCATTTATTTTATTAAAGCTATGGCGTGTTTATGATTCAGAGCTCTCCCCATCTGAGGACCTGTTGGTCCCATCCCCCTTGCCTTTCCCGCTGCCCTGCAATAGCGACTTCCTAACTCCGAGGAGGCTTTGCAATGCCTTTCACAGAGCCACTGCCAGGAAAGTAACTGTGCTTAGGTTCAACATCGATATTCACATTGTGCTGGGGTATGAAATGCGTATTGCTGTACTCTAGTCCCTTAAAATAGCCTTTGATTATTAACGGGGGTAGGGTTGAGGGGAAGGGAGTTGGGTGCTAAGCCAGAGTGGCAGGAACTTCAAAAACAAAATTAAGTAAAAAGAAAAAAAACACATCCATTCCCAACACCCAGCAGCAAACTAGAAAATACACGTAATGGAGTAAAACAAACATCTTGGAGCAGAGCGGTGTTGTCTCGGCTGCATTTCCTGCCTGCGTTTCCATAATGACCGGAGCGTCAGGCCCAAAATATATCCCTTTCCTTCACCCCCGCCGTTCTCCCCCCCCCCCCATTCCCAGCACTTTTTTTGTGTGTTACGCTCTCAATGCTTTATCTCCATGAAAAGCACACACAGCGGTCACCAGCGTTTCCTGTTTGCCGAGTGTGCTTTAACTATATCACACCCTCCGCCGCTGCGCTGGAATGCACAGCATATGGCATTGTGAAAGGGTTTACTGTCGAATAATGGCAGCAATGCAGTCCTGCTGGTTTATATCAAACCCTGTCACTCTCTTCACGGAGGTCCCTCTCGTGCTCTCCGAGAGGCGAGGTAAAACACACACACACACACACACACAATTTTGAGTCTCACATAGGACATCAACAGAAGCCCAAATGGATCAAGCCTTGCAAACTCAAGACAAGGAAGACTGCAACTTATGAAGTGGTGAGCTGCAGTCACTCGTGATTTGTTTTGAATCTTAGTCCCCAAAACATCCACAGGATCCTTTTATGGATAGACAATAGGGCTGTTAGAAATGCTTTAGTTCCTCACTGTGATTCCTACAGGCACAGCTACCATGGGCTGGAGAACGGCTATGTGCCCAAACCCCTCTTTCTCCAGGTTGGCATGGCTGTCAGCCTGAGCAACCGCTTGAGCCCCATCCCAGAGCACAGCTTCATCTTCCCCTGCTCTCAAAATCCAGAACTCATACATTTGGTTATGTACGTATGGAACACATCCATGGGAAAGCCAAACATACACCACCACCACCTCTCACTTCAGGTCAGAGTTTCAAACCTGCATTTTCATTTAATTGCTTACAGGTTTATTTTTGTGGCTTTTTTATTTTTTATTTTAAAGCAACTTTAAAAGAAGTAGACTCACAAATAAATAAAATAAAGTGCTGCTTCCAACTGCAGTCAGGTTTAGCTAAGATGCTCACAAAGGTTATACTTCAAAGTGCTTTTGTGCAGATCTTGAAATGCCTTCCCATGCCCAGATGCATTCGGGCAGCAGACGCTGAAATGAGTAGCAATATTTTAAAGCCCATTGAAATGCATCCATCCACCCTCTCTTCATAAAAGGAAGCCTTACTTAACAGGCATTTATTATTGCTGAACTAGGGTTGAAAGTTCAGTGTCCTTATAGACCAAAATTATCAAGATTTCTGAGTTTGCAGCCCACGTTTAAGTCCTAATGAGCTATTGTACCACACTCACTGCTATTAACTCTTTGATGTCAGGAACCCATGTTTCTCTTTTAAACACCTCACAGATGTCCAAGGGAAAAAGTGCAGAGCTCACCTGTGCTGAGGACAGGTGAGCAACTGTATGGTTTTTTGCCTTTAGTCCCCCTCCAGCAAAATATGCGAAGACAACTACAGCATTAAATATGCATGCCAAAGACAGGCTAGCCTACCAGTTCGGACTGTGAACATGGAGTCAAGGGAGCCGTACATCGCTCCCAGCTTTGCCATGATCTGCTATGCAGAACAGATTACCTTTCTGGGAAGGGGACGTGAGCATACGGTGCCCATCACACCATATGCATATAGCAGTCAAACCAATGTTGTTTCTTGCACTGAACAGCCCCATCTCCCCTGGATCTGAGCCATACAGGGCAAGGACAACTACCCACTTTTCTGAGGGCAGCTCGTCTATTAGATCCTCTTAAATACAGGTAACAATAAAGCAAAAATGAAATTAACTGGTACCAAGTGCTTCAACCTGCTCATTTCACAACCACAGCAGTGAAATGCAATGTCCACAGGGACATAACACCATCAGGTTTGGACGGTGCTTGGGAAAAGAAGGGTCCATAATTTTCCATCCCCAACTAAGGCATCCAATCCCAACCATCAGCAAATAGGAGCATGATGACGCCTTAACACAAGAATCATGAGCCCGGCTCAGTGCCCAGGCAAGGAGCAGCTGAGTCGGCCAGAAAGTGGACAAGGTGCCAGCATTTTGGCCATTCTCCTCTGCCAGCAGTGTGGGGGCTCATCCCCCACATTTTCTCACCATTTACTCATCCCACAGATACCTCAGCACAGCGATCTGAAGTGGACAAACAATTGCCTACGCAGGAACACAGCTTAACAGGCCATCTACGGTGTGAGCGGACATCCCTGGACGTGCTCTGGGCATGATGAGCCCAACAAGTTACTGCAGGGCGAGCTTCACCAAGGTTTACAGCACCTCTGCAACTGCTTAGAAACACGCTCAGCTCTGGACATAGACACAAGCAAGTTCACCTTCAGTCCAAATGGCATCTGTTACCTCACGTTTACCCCTTAGGCAGCAGTTGTGGAGCAACCAGCGTGCCTCAGATTTACACCAGAGCTTATCCCAAGGTAACCCTTCCTGGCCATCAGAACCCTTTAATGAGGAATGAGAAGCAGGTTACTTCATGTCCAGTAAACGACTTCCCTCCAAACAGCTCAGCATGCCTGAAAAGCACTGAGATGGGGAGTCAACGTGGAGCAGCTACAGCTTTAGCAATGCAAACCCTTGCTTGCTTCATGTTAATTAAGCATGTGGACATGCCCAACATGCAGCGACAGAAGTTCTGCCGTCAGGGAAAACTGCACTACAGCCATTTGGGGTTTTCTAGTGGTGCTGCTTCCATTCAGCTGCTTGGCAGGAGAAGCATTCATGGCCATAAATGCACAGTACGGAAGTCTGGAGGCTTTCAGGTCCTTTCACTCCGCTCTCCTCCGTAAAATACTATTCCCTTAATACAGGGCGGTCACATCCCCATAACACACAACATGGACATTACAGTGCTCTGCAGGCATACAACAGGGAAGAATTTTGTTGTTTTGCCTTTCCTCTCCCAGACATTATTATCCTTCCACCCAGGGGAGAAGACCATGGAGAGATTTTATGCATTTCCCAGTGGGCAGATGAGCAACAAGAGACCAAAACCTTCTTTCAGGGTTTCTCCTCCTATAGCCATGGCAAGAAATACATCACTGCAATGACAAGCTCCAAGGGAGAAGAGCTCAGGACACAATATTCTGTCTCTCCCTCCATTCCTTTTCTCAGTACTTGCTAGCTGGGGACAGGCAGAAGCCACAACATCTCTCAGGAAGGGGCTTTATCTCATACAAATGCTCATTTCCACTGCCCCAACTCAGAAAAGTGACACTATACAAGACAATACTTAGAGCACACATTTAAATGTCGTCCTGAACATGGATGGACATCGGCTTGCGTTTAATGATTTCTTGAATCAAGGCCTAAAAAGTAAAAAGGAAGGGGAAGGGGAAGCTAGTTTCCACAGTAATAGTAGTTGAGAAGTCTTTGAGTCCTGCCAACAGGAAAAAAATGCGTGGCAGAGAACTGCTCGCCTCTCCTAGGAAACCAGCACAGACCCAACTCTTTCTGCAGAGTAGCAATGCAAGGCTGAGGGACACCCTCAGGGCCTTAATTTGAACCCTTCCTCTTGTATACACACACATAAAGATTCAAACCATTCATGCCCAGGACCCACTACCAGCCTATCCCTCATTACGTATGTAGCACTCCTACACAGGCAAGTCTGGCTGCAGAGCTTCTGCTTGCCGGGCTAGAGGAAGGACTGATTTAGCTGCCCTGTTCTGAGAGATGACAAGCAAGGTACATCTGACACAAAGACTCATGGATACACGGAGTCCTGACAGCACTTAAATAGCACCATAAGTATCTTTCCTGTAAGGTCTGATATATGTTGGGATTTCACATTTAGAAATCAAATTTTTGCTTGGTTTTCCTGTGGGGCTGCAGGTTTTTTTGCATGCCTCTAGAATGCAGAGGAATTTGAAAAACTGATGATTTCCACAACTTGGGAAAGTTACTTTACATCTATCTGGTCACACTGGTGAAACAGAGGAGTGAGCAATGCATTGCCGGTTCGGGGAAAGTGGTGAATGATTTTGCTCACTGGTATCTATCACGGACAAGTTAAGGTGCCCTGGAACCACTCCCTGTTACCAGCTTACTGTGTATTCAAAACCAAAGTCTGGTTGACAAGAATTTCTAGCTTTGTTTTGTGAAATTAGGCACAGAACATTGCTCAGAGAGAGATCAGGGGTGCAACATTGCTTATGAAGGCATCACTCCTTGTTACCTGCAACACCTCTAACTCTCCAAAGGCTTGCCAAAATGGGTCTGCCCCTTGCCAAATAGGTCTATACAGGACGAGGAGAAAGCATCCTTCCTTCTCTTTACACAACGGCTTACTGAGCAGCTCCAGCTTCTTCCGTAGAAGAGAGTACAGATGTCTATACTGTCCAGAAAGTGAAGTATCCCATGAATAATCTAATCTCAAACCACATGAACTGGTGAGAAGAGCAGTAATTCTGGGTTTGAGCAATTTCGCAAGCAAATAGTCCTGAGCCCAGCAATGCCAGCTTCCTTCCTTTCTTTTTAATGATAAATGTGTGCTGTTTTCTTTACTACAGCACCTGGACACAGTATACAGACCTTGTTCAGACAGAAAATAGGAGGTTCCTATTCAAATGGGCTCGTCTGCACTGGGAAGGTTTTATGTGAGGGCTCAAGTGTGAATTGAAAAATGCAGAACAACTATTTCGAATTATCTCTCCGTGTGGACACTGTTATTCAGCACTAAGAGTTTCTTTGTGAGATTTAGCTTAATCCGTTTCCAAAGCAGATTAAGCTAAACCACACAAAGGACCTCTTACTGCTGAATAAGAGTGGCTGCATGGAGAGATAATGAGGAATAGTTATTCTGAGACAGCTACTTCGACTGCATATTTGGGCTTTGCCGCTCTGCATCAACAAGCCCAAAGCCATACTGGAAAGGGAAGACTGGTTCTAGAAATTTGGGAACAGTGCTGGGGCTGGACCACACCATTAAACCTTCTGCTCTACACATGATGGCTGCTCCTGCTCCAGTCAGCACGGGCTCTGGCTCCAAAAGAGGCTGCATTATTCAATACCTGCTTCTCTCAGCTCCAGATTGAATCCAGCCACAAACTTCATCTGCAGACAGGGTGCGCAGGGAGAAGGACCTGCGGCGAGCAGCCCTGCCAAGTCTGCCACCCTCGGTACGCATCATCTTTGATCTGACAGGCTCACCCATCTGGCTCTCCAGCATCACCCGGCGCTGCTGCGGCTCTTTGCCCACTGCCAAGGCCGAGCTGCCACGCACGGCTGCTGCTCTGCAGTCCTCGTGCATGCTCCGGGCTTTGGGGATGGACCGTCTGCACTCTCTCTATCCCTCCTGGCACAACAGCCCTGCTGAAGGAGAGCTGACAGCTCACCATTATTTCATTTTAGGCCCATGCAGGTCCCTAGAAGTTAATCTAATATGCATGCTCCAGTGTAACATAAACTGCCACGTGATTGAATCCAAACACAGCTTGGGCTTCTCTGTGCAAAAACACTCCCTCCTAAACCATCTTCCCAGTGTAGGTTTCTACCTTGAAGTGGTGCTTTCTGCAGCTTTACTGTATCCTGAACTAGTCAGGAAGGGACAGAATTTAGGGACTCATATTTGCATCGCATTTGGGACATAGCAGGCATTTGATAAACAAAAGATACAAGACGCAGTAGATGTACTTCCTGAAGTTCAGTACCCTGGAGGCAGCATAGTTACGTCTTTCTTAAGGATCTCTGATGAGCAAGCTTTTGGCTTGCTTCCCCCTCACCCAGAAGGTTCCAATACTCAGATATGTCAGAGAGATAGACCAGATATATTTTGGTGTGCCTCGACAAACCAAAATGACAAACCTTGGGGCTTCAGCTCAGGAGTAGAAGCTACAGCACAGCCCCCCCAGGGAATCAGAACTGGTGCTGGTTCACCACAGAATCCTGGGCTATAAACCTGTTGTTTCAGGAAGAGCTGCTAAGCCGCCCCTAGTAATGTCAGACAATCCTGGGAACACTGCAGCCACCTCAAGGTAAGCCACCCCAGCGCCATGAGCCAGCGCCTCTGCCGGCATCACGGACCAGGTTCTCCCAAGTCCAAGTGCATGATTCACTAGAAACAGATGCTCAACAGATTGTACCAAGCAGATCACAACACCCCTACATCGCTGCCTTCTCCTGGAGCAACACTTAGGATTGCCGGCCCCTACAATTCTATAGCCAGTCTAGCAGTGTCTGCTATTTTTCTTAAACCGTGGTAGACTTGAAGTCATGTGCTTAGAGAACCTCGGCCTTAAGCACACAGCAAGCTCCTGAACTGCTATAGAGAAAAGTTTGAGAACGAGCAGAGTATACCCTGCAGGCTCAGGAACAAGAGAACAAATAAAGAGAATACAAAATGTATTATTTAAGAAACAGAAAACAAACAAGAACACCACACACAAAAAAATCCCCACCAATCCTCATGATCTTTTGAGGCCTGACTCATGATCCTAGAACAATTGGGGTTGGCAGTACTACACATGTCACAGCATTTATTCACAGCTGAAATACCCCAACATCCAAATACTTCAGAGTTCTTGGAGCTACTCACAGATCTCCTGACTACAGCCAAGCGTGACAATTCATCCCAGCTGCCAATCCAGCCCCAAGGTATCTTCTGAAGGTGCTTTAGTGCTGACTTATGTTTGCAGAAGCATTAAATTCCTGCTCAGTTCACAGGAAGAGGTACAAGCTTGCACATTTCCCCTATCTTGGCATTAAAGCATAGGGACTACCTCCAGTACCTAAATCAAGAGTAGAGGACCGACATCATGCCACGGAGTAAACACAAAGACACAAAGCAGCCCCCTAGAAGTCTGAACTATTTTGCAAACACACCACATTACCAAGTGAATTACTTTTAAGGAGCCCACATTTCTTCCGTGCTCTACACAAACCAAGCGCTAGGTTTCCCATTCATATTTACTGAGTACTGGATATAATGCGTGTGTTTTATAGGAATCCATCCAAAACAATTTTATTGGGCTGCTGGTAGGCAAATTCTATACTTAGCCCTAAACATTCAGGTTGGAACAGAGATTTTTTTTAAACACAACCCATCCCAATGAAAAATCAAAAGGAATTAGTGGTGAAAGATTTAGCCACAAAATTCTCAGCAAGTTTAATTTGTTCTGTGGCTTAATTCCATGCAGCTCTGAAAATTCAGGACAAGACGTCTGCACACTTCGGCCATGCATTAATGAAATATTTTGTTTACTTTGCAACTGCCAAAGCAATTAGCCAAATAAAGTATAGAGCATTTAAAAGGAGAGAGTCACTGAAGGAGATTTCCAGTTAAGTCTGCATGGATATTTCTGCAGTGTGAGTCTCAAGGATTTGAGAGCTGGCCCGATGCACCAAGGTCCATGACCTACATGCCAGCAGGGACTGTTCAGACACACCTCTCCCTCCCTGTGTGTGTGTCCCTCTTAATGCCAGGTGTTGATATGAATGATATCCAACTCCTTACTCCCAAAACACCACTATGTTCCTGCAACTCAACAGTCTTCATACTCAAAGGATCTCCCTGCAGATCTCCAGGGAACAGGGTGCCCCATCATGGGCACACACAGCCTGAAATCCAAGAACATCCTGAGGTTACTGCAGAGGAAGAATAGCCTCTCTGCAACAAAATACTTAAGACAAACAAAGCAAGAGCTTGAAAAACCCTCTTGGGGCACTGCAAGTGGAATCATAGAATCAATCACAGAATGGTTTGGGTTGGAAAGGACCTTAAGATCATGCAGTTCCAACCCCCCTGCCACGGGCAGGGACAACTCACACTAACCATGGCATGCAAGGCCCTGTCTAACCTGGCCTTGAACATGGCCAGTTCCAAGATTATGCTTCCAGATGGCTTCCCCATACATTCAGGACCGAGCATGATGTACCCCACTTCTGGCCTGTCTGAAGGGACACTTGGTGACTTTTAAAATCTAACTAAGATAAACTTAGTATTTGTATGTATCTCTCTCTACTTTCAAAGTGTATAAGCACAAACCACGTAAGACAAAGATATTAGGGACTAGGCAGGACAGAATGCACAGCTTCAACTCCAGCCACTCCAGGAAATAACTCCTGATCCCTCCAAGCCACCCTGCGGTCCCAGACACCCGCTGTCCACGCACAGAGAGAGGCTGAGAACAGAGAGTACGTTTCAGATAGATTTGCCTTCAGTTTTGCATGTCATATTATGTTTTGAAAACACATTTTTACCTCCTTAAGCAAAAAAAAATAGCTACACTACTGCACAGTGACTCTTTGTTCTTGTGGATTCAATCTACTTTATGGCTGTGTTCATTACATATTAGAAAACCCAGGCCGAACACAAGTCCTCCCCCCAAGGTAACATTTACATTGACTTCAAAAGGCCTCCCTGCAGAAGAAAATGAGGGATTTTTTTAAACCTTTAACTATTTTGTGAGAAATATACTGCACCAAACCACCACCATTTTGGGTTCTGAATGGTTTTGCCCTGTGCAAAGGACGCTAAAAGCAAGTCTCTGTGTAGCTGAGACAGCAGGAGGCAGGATCCTGGGACCAGTCTTTCACCTACACTCCTGCCCAAAACAGGCTACGGCTTAGTCAGAGTATTTACTTTGCAGAACAGGGAAGAACAGAACTAGTTTTCTCCTTAAGGTAGTAGGAAGGCATGCACAGATACAAAAGGAATGGATGGAGCTGAAGTGAGCAGATTCTCGAGGTCCTTGCACACACATACCATACTCATTTTCAATTGCCTGTCCACACCATAACAGAGAGTTTCCATGGGAGAATCCCACTCCTAAGGCACCCAGATCTCATCCCTACCACCACCATGTGTGGAGCAGATCAGGTGCATGCTGAACAGGGATTTCAGGACAACTAGCAGCCTATCTGCTCAGAGGAGCGCACAAGGCACCCAGCTGGAGTCTGCTTTACACCCAAAAACTTCCTGCTAAAACTGTTCTAAAAAGTCTTAATATCTTCAATGAAATCAAAGGTCAGGGAAAAAAAAAAAGAGAGGGGAAATAACCATAAAAACCCTTAAAAAAAAAAAATCTCAGCCTCTTAATAGTGCTATCTGCAGGCTGAATTCAGGATTTTGACCTAGCAAGCTTAATAGCATACTATTAAAACAATTTTTTCCCCCAGTTTTCTTTCACCTTTGGACACAGATAAGCAGCATGACTGTGCCAGAGCAAGATGCAAGAGTCTTACAAGACGAGTGAAGCACCTAAATGCAAATAAATGCACTGGTCTCAAATGGAGCCTCATGCTGTACCTTCCTCAAGACATGCTGAACATAATTTCAGTTTAATATTCTGTTTCTCATTATGGGCCTTGGAGACTCTCTCAAGCACCATGAAAAGCAGAATTAACCCAGCCCTCGGCACTGGGGGCAATCCAGTCAAATTATTCATGCTGGTCTTTTGCTTCGATTTTTGTAGTCTTAACTTAATGTTCTTAAAACAAATCTGAAAGGAGAGCAGCTGACAAACAGTACAGACTTTACTTAAGGCATTACAGACAGCCATGTTCTGCAGCCTTGAGTCATTAAGCACTGAAGCCAAGGGGGATTTCATCGGTGCTGGGTGTAAAGGCTGCAGCCCCGACATGGAGCTCATGGTAGTCACAGCCAAGCACTGAGAAGGAAGAATGTTAGAAGAGTTAAAAAGAACAGAACGAGGAGGGGAGTAGGGGTGGGGGGAGAAGGAAGGAGGGGAAGGAAGACACACACACACCCCACCACCACCATCCCCCCCTTTTCTCTTTGTAATTTAGCTGCAAAGATTAGCTCAAATCCTGATTCTGGAGACAGGGAAAAGGTAAGAAATCATTTGCAGGTGTTAGCATTTTTCTACACATCTTCAGGGCAGCGCAACTCATTTCAAGCTGAAAAACTGGCATAGGTACACTTGGCAGGTAGACAAGACACAGCAACGTGGGTGGAGAACCAGTTTCTACCCCTCCAAGTTGCACTCACATGGAAACATCGGCATGTCCATGGAATACCCCTCACTGCTCCATAAAGAGATTAATTACGTTTCTATGTATGCAGAAACTGGGGTAGAGCCTCATGCAAGAGCAGCCGGGTCCCAGGTGCTGCGGGCAGGCAGAGCAGTGACACCAGAGAAGCCTGACGCATCCCAGGCCAATTGGCATCTGCAGCCACATCATCCTCCCCTGAATGCCATTACCTACTCTAACTTTGTTTACCAAGAAATAAGACCATTTTCACTCCACAGAATGAATGTGGCCTGGGGCAGATGCCAGGAAAAAAGGGTGGAAAAAGCTGCCCCTTATTTATTTATTTTAACAGAACAAGGCAAAACACTTTACTGCTAGAAATAAACATTAAACCTGCAGAAGCACCACCCCCCCCCCTTGCCAAAAACCCCACTGCTCCCTCCCTTACTGCCTCCTCCACCTCCTCTCCCTCCAATATTGTAAGTAGCACAAAAGATCACATTACAAATGCCAGCTGTGGCTCTTTTGGAAGGTGGCCTCCATCTCGGAGGTAGTATATGTTCCTCACAGCCTAAGTGGTTGCTATGGTAAATATGCTTTTTATTGAACAGCAGAGCGAAACAGCTTTTAAAGAGACCCATAAGAACCCCATAAATGGTCAAAATACAAGGCAGATCAACCTCAGCCTCCCTGGAAACAGGTTTCTCTATTTTCCAAAATGATTGTGGTGTTTGAACTCTGTTTTTTTTGTGTATTTGGGTTGTCCATTCATCTCCACCTCACCCACACCCAAGTGGTGGGGATGGGATCCCAGCCATCCCCCCACACCATGAGCTGCTTCGGCTCTTAAAGACTCTCCTGCATAGCAGGAAGCTTTAGGGACAGCAGATGCTCAGCACTGAAGCACAGGTGATCCCCAGCAAAGCTACCAACCAAGCTCAGCCTGCTCTCCCAGGCTGCAACCAGCCAGGACAAGCCTCCTGCTACCTCCCCATTGTCTCCTACAAGCCTGACACCATTCCATCCTGCCAGCCCCAGGAATGCTCCTATCCTGTGCGCTGGTCCTCCAGCACAACAGTGAAAAAAAAAATCATTAAAATGAGAAAGATACTTTAGTTCATTTCTCATTAAGATGACAGCATGTTTTGATGGCTGCAGAGTTCTAAATAACCAGACAAACATATTTTTCCTGATCTCCCCCTCCAGTGATGGCCCAAGTGGCCTTTCCAAAGAAGGAAAAGCAAAGTCATTCTGAGAAAGTGAGGCAACCAGCAACAACTAGGCAAATACCAGTCTTGTTCCCATCACTCTCTGCCACACTGAGGCATGGTTTAGAAGCTGTGGACTCTAAAGGATAGGAAATCGATTTTCTTTTAAAGCAAAAGGCACTCATAGCAATGGGCTGACAATTCTCAAGTTAAAGAGACAACAATGGAAAAAGCAGCTTTTCAAAACTGTTGAGTATGATTGGAGATTTCAAACAAAACAAACGTGTCTTGGATGATCTACCAGCTACAGCAGCTTTAGACTGTATAGCAAAAGACAAAGAATGAGCAATGTTTCTTTCTCCTGGGATTCACCTTATCATCCAATGGTTATAAAAACATTTTAAAAAATCATGTAAAACTTGGAGAGAAAGTATTTCAGAAGAAATATTCCAACCCATAATGTGCCGATTTCTCCAGAGGTAAAGCTCCCAGATGAACACTCGGAGCGAAGATGCTCCTTAACATCAGACGGCACTGACACCAGCTATATAGGTGAGGATGGGCCAATGCATACCATCCCTCTTGCATAACACCATATGAACAAACAGCTTCCTTTTAGACCTTTAGGGAATAAAGCAAGTAAAATAAACCCCCCAAGTCCCTCTCATGCAAATTTGTATTGATATTTCAAACCCAACATTATTTTTACAAGAGAAGCAAATTTAACCAAAAACTGAAAAATTAAGCAGTTAAGCTATTTTTTGCAATGTTACTCATTATAGAGAGTTATATTTTGCAGGTAAGTAGTAAACATCTGAATCACACTTTGTTCATGGGAAGTGATCACAACATAAAGCAACGTGCTCTGCTGAGCTTGGTTCTGCTGAGCCTGCACCCAGGTAAAATACTGCCCAACTCTCACAAACTTACTTTCAAGATTTTGCAGCAAGACAAGATTTTCCTTAGTAAAGGCCATAGAACAGGCTTGGGTTTTATTCTTTTTTTAATGCTTTCCAAAGTGTCTCTTCATTCTCTTCAGTTCAACACTGCCTGATGTGTAAACCAGCCTCACTGGACTCCACTGCCACTAGTTAATTCTGCAATGTGCAAATTTGGAGTGTTTTCAACTCTGCTCTCCTATGAGGCACATGAACAGCAATTTCATGAACAGCCCAGCAACAGCAAATGCATTCCCTCCTTTTACCACGGGCTCATAAGGGGCTTTGTTTGAAGTATTTCTCTTTTAGTTTGTACAAAAGAAAACTGATGACAATCAATGCCATTAATGTCAAATGTCAAAATGTTTTTATAAACAAAGGAAGAACATCTTTCTGCATTTACTTACAACAATGTGTGCTGGAGATGGAGACCTAGCATCCTTGAGGGCTTGTCTACTCTGAAGGCTCCCTGCCTGAACATCAAGCAGTGGCCATTTCATCTGCAGATACTGGATGGAGGAAACAAAAATGGGAAAAGAAAAATGAGTTCAGAAAAGAAAGGCAAAAAAAATAATAATAAAATAAATCTTAGGTAATATGGTTAAAAGATATAAATTAAAACTAATGCAAAAAACTGAAACAAAACTTAAGACGAGTTTGCATGTTTGCGGAGACAAAAATCTGCGCAGAACACTTGATTTCATACCACTGCATTACACTCCAGGAATAAGAAAATAGAGCAGATTGCAAAGACAATATTACACTGATTTTACTAATCATAACAAACCTAGAAGCAGAATAAAACCTACACAGAAACAAAATACCAAAACCATGAAGAGGATGGGACAAGGGAGGGGAAGGTGGATTATCGGTCTCAGGAGAGAGAATACAAGTATCACGGGTTAAGAATATGATCTCATTATTTAATGGGTCATCTGTCAGCCTTCTTTCAACAAATGCACGATGTCAACTCCTCTGGCTTCCCAGCACTTTAGAAGCCCTAAAGCAGAGGTCTACCCCAGAAGGACTGAGCACTGCTGGGTCTTCACACCTATTTTCTCTACTTTTTACAGTTTCTGGAAGTCACCATGCATTATTTGCCTCTTGCTTATCTTCTGTCAGACAACCCTTAAGGGACTTCAGAGTGTAACTTATTCAACTACAAGGCCAAATTTGATAAGCTCTCTCACTGATGATGTCCAAGACAGTACAGCCTGGTACACTCAGGCCCAGCTGTGCCGGCCAGGCACTCATGGATAGACACAACTTCTTCACGTCACTGTCATCAGCAGATAGGCTGAATACACACAGGCTGCAAGTCCACAGCACAAAGGGGTGTTGATTCAGGAGCAAAAGAAAAGCTTGACTGCACTTCAAGAAGGAGCAGAACATTCCCACATATTTAACCAGCATCAAGTATCCAGTAAAACCTCTGCTCTCAGGTATGCACATCCTCTCACTAAACTCACTGGAGGAGCCATTGCAACCCAGCCAGGTCACAAAGCAGAGCCCAAACCTTCCACCAAACAGGTGAAGTCTCGAGCTGGTACCCAGATTGCTGCATCAGAAGTGCTTGATTCTGACCAAGAGCAGCCCCACAGAGAAATTAGTTAATCCAAACAGACTTCTGCACAGTACACCTAAACATAACTTCAGACCAAGCTTTTCTCTCTGCACGGTACTTCACTGTGCCAGTTCAGCATAGTGTTAACATGTGATGCCTGAAAGCCCTGTATTGCGCTGGAAGAAATATGTACCACCACATACCTTCAGCCCCCTCCCAGCAGCTGTACACATAGATCAGGCCACTGCTGTTAAGCAGATCCTGTTTAAGCACTAGACTCTGGTTGATCTAACAGACCTACTCCTAAAAAATAGCTACATAAATGGTTATGGTTACCCATTCCTCCTGGCTTTTATTTATTTTTAGTCAGAGTAGCCTTGAGGTAGAACCGCACACAAACAACCCACCACCACTGCAGGCGAACAACGGGAGCCGTATCTAAATCTCCATGAAGGAAGGAAGGAGATCTGGTTCCATGCTTTCAGCACATCACTATCACATTTGCTCACGCATGCAAAACATTCACTAGCATGCAAGGCCTCTTTGCTGCAAGACCCTGGGCACCGAGGTGACCAAAAGTCACCGAGTCAGCAGGAGGCTGCATTACCAATTCCCATCGCTTGGAGGGCCTGAGATTTCTGAGCTACTGGAATGCAAATAAACAAAACCCATACTCTGGATTTGTGCCCCACACAAGTTCCTCAAGTTCCAAGAAGCCCTGATTTTATTCATCTTCACATTTGGGATTTGTGCAGTGTGGACCAGAATGTTTCAGCACTTCTTAAAAACAAGAAATAAACCCCAAACAAACCAGAACTAGTCTACCATAAAGTGACATTTCTAACTCTGTAACTCAATTGCAAGCCTCCAGATATTTGATCACTTGCATCAAATCCCTGCTCTTCAATGTAGCTGACCACAACATAAATTTTAAAGTTGAGATGATGTTAAAGTAACTTTCTAACCCTTTGTGGTTTCAAAAAAAATGCTTAAAAATGCAACCCAAGTGCGCGGAAAATGCAACCAAAGCTTAATCTGACTGAGAGCTTCTTAACTTGAGGGGAAATCTGGTACGCTTCAGATTTGCAGATGGCACGATTAAACAAGTCAACTGCTAGATTTTTAGAAGTCCATCAGTCGTCTTAGTGATCATAACCCCACCACATAAAGGCAGGGTATGAGTTTATAGAAAGGGTCCTGATGGGTCACAGCTGCTACTGCTTCCTCAGGTTTTCCAGCCAGCTAGTGAAGTATTTAGCCCTTCTTCCAAGGAAAATGTCCTCGCAGGATGTGTACTTCATGGTACATGACTGTGTTTCAAATGCTGCAACCATTCTGGAGAGTGAGAAGTTTGCTGCTACCACAGCTAAAGCACTTACAAGAACCTGCCAGCTCAAACAGTGGCACTTCAGGAAATGGCCACTAAGCTATTACCCACCAAAATAAACCAACCACCCTCATTTTTCCATGACCACTTCATGGTCACGAGCAACCCTGGAATATTCCTACAACCATGACAACCCATGAAGGAGCCCAGGTCAGCAGCTGTCCTAAAAACACAAGCCAGGAAACACGAGGGCTTCTCGGAGACTGGCCCAAGGGCAGACTGAGGCACTGAAAGAGCAGCATGAGCAAGCTCACATGAGACCCCATCCAGTCACTAATTATTACAGGGATTATAAAGCCTTCAGGACTGTCAGTTCTGCTGGTTTTTACTAGCAATAAATTCCTTTATAAGAAACAGAGCAAGAGCTATGGTTGCTTCTGCTCCACCTCGATCCCACAAGAGCCCATGCTTTCAGCACGGGTGCTCCCACACCAGGCTGACCAGTTTAATTGCAAGATGGAAGTTGCAGAAGTTCTTACTGCTACTTTGCTTTTCTGCTTTTAAAACCCCTTAGTCTGAGCTCCCAGTGAAGTCCTTCTTTTAACCCTGCCTGGCAAAGAGGATCCAGAAAGTCTTACAGAGCAACAGAAAACGTAGCCAAAGCTGTTTCTCCTCTTGGACATGCACATGAAGCCTAGGAATGGTCCAAACTCAGCGGGCTCAGTTTTGCACAGACATAGCTTCCATTTGCACCAGTGGCTAACACACCAGTGGGGGAAAAAATACAAGTAAAATAAACAGTCCCCATGGAACGCAGTAACACGCAAGGGTCAACAAAGCAACCTCCATGAGCTCTACCAAGTGGCCAGGATCCAGAACAGCATCCCATCCCCACTAAGGGCGAGATGTTCTGTCTGTCAGATAAACAGAGAGGGCCAGAGCCCGCAGCCAACGCCTGCATCATGTTAACGAACCCACAGCTTCAACTCTGTAAAAGAAAAGAGTCCAATCTGCTGGTTTCAAAACACCAGCCCCGTTGATAAAGTATGAAATATTAGCATTGTTTAAGGTGACCAGCCCGACTCAAGGCCTCCCCATCCAAGAATTGTCATGCCTGTAACACAATATTGATGTGGTGGCTTATAATTCTTACTTTACATAAAAGCTTCATTGTGTGCCAAATTCAATCTCCACAGGCTACCTGAGCCACAGATTTTTACAAGTCTACATTTCAGCGCTGTGAGTCTACAATACACATAATTTTCAATTATGTTAGGGCAGAACAGGATCACTGCCTATATAACATTACTGGTTGGAGGAAATGAGACTCAGCCCTACTGCCGAGAGAGCTAACTGGATCCAGATGGCGGGCCGAGCGAGGCAGCGTCCGAGGGAGCGATGTCGCAGCAGCCTCCCCCCTCCACAACTCTCTCTTGCACAATGGAAGGAAACGCCAAGCCATGGCTGGGGCTGGGAGCTGGGACAGGAGGATGCTTGGACAGAGGGGAGTCGCAGCATGGCGTTGGGAGGGCAGAGGAGGAGAGGGGAGACGCGTGATTGCTTTCACAGGTTTACTACAGCCACCCTACGCTGTGATAGTCTTATTAAAGAGGAGAAAAATTAAGTCCTGTTACAGCAAAGAGGTAAATCCTTTCCTTCCTCAAGCAACTAAATAGCAGGAAATCCTCTTCTCTGGGCCCTAAATGCAGATTTGAGCCAGACGGTTCCTCTGATTTGCAAGGAGTCCACACAAATCCAAAGCCGACTTTCCCAGCCTTCTGACACTGCCTTTACATTCCTGCACCAGGGGGGAAGGGTAGGAGGGAGGGAAGTTCCCACCATCCTGCTCCTGCAAACGCTGGACATGGGCTCGCTCCTCTCCCGCTTCTGTGTCTCAGTGTGGAAACTCGGACTTGCCTGTACAAACATTGAACTTTTCAACAAATTAACTCTAACAAATCTGTGCACATTATTCCGGAGCAGAACTGTTGAAACGGGCTCTGCTGGCCTGCTTTTAACTTTTTTTTACATGTCATCTTGGCGTTAGTGTTTTATTCCCTGTTTAACAATATGATCTGATGGGGATCATTAGCATGTGTGTGTGTTTAAGAAAAAAAAAAAAGAAGAAGTTTTATGGCAAGTCTCAGAGAGCTTAAGCAAATTAATTGTTAAGCTCCAGGCCTCCGCACAAAAATTAAAACACGTATGGGGCGAGCATACTTGAGAGAAACCAAAGCTTTTAAAAAGGCTGTTAAATTGTCAGCACAAGGGAAAAGGCAAATGATTTGAACAGCACAGATTCCTTCTGTAGAAGGGGAACAAAAATGACCTAAACCACTCTACCCTTCACTCGTATGAGCATCACGTCCGCACCTCCATCTGCAGCCAGAAGGTCCTGCGAAGCACAGACCCACTGAGAGCAGTTTTGCATGCCCACCCTGCAAATACCTCCTAAAGTGGCTGCCTTCCTGGGCAGCGGTAGGGCAAATAAACATATTTCCCAAGGTTTCACGGCAGAGTTGGTCAAAAGCAGCTAAAATTCACACTGAAAACTAGAGGAGTTCAGTGGAAACTCCTACCCAGAGCCAGCAGCCACCCCCATGCAGGCTCGCAGCCCTGATGGAAGGGATGGCACAGAGCTCACAGGTGTTTCCGGCACTGGTGTCCAACCTGGATCTGCTCCCTTGTCAGGCTATTGTTTTCACTGCTGGAATGCCCTACAAGTGATGTCCCACAGCATATAAATACATAGACTCCATTAAAAAAATAAAGCTGTATTTTTAAGCTGAGGCAAAGCTGCACAATGCTTCCCAGCTCAGGTTTCCTGCAGCTGGTGTGTATTAGCTCCCAGGAACTGGAACAAGCAGGAGCAGGGCTCCTGGAGCCTGCTTCATGCTAGGGGACTCCAATACTTCCCCTCACCATGGGACCACATCTCCACCTTCAGAGTCTGCACTTCCTCCCTGCATCTCAACATGCCATGCAAGCGGAAATATTCCTGGTCTTGCTGTTATTAGTCTCTCCCTTGGCCAGCACAGCAGAATCACATGGAAGTACACACCTGGGTATCAACCCCGAAGTTCAGGAGTTTCTGTGATAATTAACAACTCCTCTGGGAGGGGGCATAGAATCACAGAACAGTTAGGGTTGGAAAGCACCTTAAGATTATCTAGGCAGATTTCAACCAGAGATAGTCCAGTAGCAACACAGGAGACCCAATGTCAAGGAGAGGGCTGAGCTATATGGGGAATTTGTTAGGAACAAAGACAAAGCTTAATGAGACTGCAATTGCTCTCTGAAGACAAGAATAACAGTTGCAAGAGGATAATCACTTGGTACCTACAAAGAAAGGCCTGCAACCTACTGGTGTCCCCACTTAAGTCAGAAGACAAAGCCTCTAAGGACTTAAAAGTAGACCCTCAGCTCCTGCTCTATCCCTTCATTTACCTCAACCTCTTATTTTTGGTCTTCAGTTACCATCTTGCTTGTAGAGGTGTGCAGTGGGAGAGCAAAACCTGAAGCATTCATTTTGAATAACCGAAGGAGATTGCTGAAGGAACTTTAAAAGGGCCTCCAATTCCTTGCAGATCTGCAATGTCTGGAATTTTTTGTATGAGAAGTAGTGGACACCACCCACGACGTTCAGCCCCTCTACAGAATATGTAATATACTACAACGAGGCACAAGGGAGCTGCTCAAAATGAGAGCAACGAAGCCCATTTCAATGAGACTGATCCTTTCCACACAAAAAGATTTCCCCACAGCTCTCAAGAAATGAAAGCGTGAAATTGTAAAAACACGGAAGTATTTATCACATATTTCCACTTTTTTTAAACTAATATCACCCTTTAAACTATTGCAACACTGAAAAAAAGAAAACTAAAAATACAGAAATAGGGATAAAGGGAAAAAAGGAACTAAGTGTTGTGTACCTGCACAGACACATGCACATAAGGCATTAAGCATTTAAAATACCACTTATTCACCAGCACTGGTATCAGCCAAGCCATCTTGTGCTATATTCCTGAACAAGATATTTCTAGTGCCTTGAATTTCCCTGTTATTGAGAACTTGAGTGACCTTGCCTCCTTCCCTTCCAGTAATACACAAGAGTCCCTGAAATGGGGGCCTTGAGTTGCTCATTTTAATATTCGCCTGTGCCTTTGTCACATCGCTCAAGTGCTTCTAGGGCATGAAAAAGGAGAAGGCCGAGTCCTCCACAGCATTAAACTTACAGAAAAGTGTTAGTGATTGAACAGTTTGAGATAATGTCAAAGGAGGGATGCCTGAGAGCAGGAATCCTGCGATCTGGAAGTGCCCCACTGACGACACAGAGCAATCGGGCACAAGACAATGGGCAAGAGAATGCCTGTTTTGGGGTGGAACAAAGCACAAAGAAATAGTTCAAGCTCCATGGGCACCTCAACAACTGCTGTTCCCTCCTGGGTGAGCACTCCGAGAGGAGATGGAGGCATGTCCCAGAAGCACCACATCAGTTGCTTTCTCCTGACTAACCACCAGGCTCTGTGTCCTCACAGCACACACAGCTCTTCTCCCACATCCTGGATGAGATGCAATGTAGCAACTACATCCCATTAATAATGCCACACACCAGCACTACTTACATGTTTTTTCTATATCCAGTGATAAGGGCACAGAGGAGGCTGCCATGGGAGAAAGCTAAAGAGAATAACCAGAAGCTTCCTTAGAAATCATTGCCTATGAAAGTTCAAGCAAATTCAGATAAGAATTTCCTCATTCTGCCACAGATGAAAGGCATTCTCGCCATTAGTTCTACTGGAGTAAAACATGAGGATTGCTTCTAATGAATGCGAGGTTGTAGATTACTGCCAAATTCTAAGGTATTGGTACTGAGCATGAAGGAGCTAAGTAAAGGCTCACTGGCTACTGCAGGAATTCAAGGTCACTTTCTTAGCTTTACAAGAGGAAGAGTTTTCATGTGACACAGAAGTACAGCATTACGTCCTGCAGTTCACATGGCATCTCAGCAAAACAACTGCAGGCAGTGTTTCTTGAGCCTGCGTGGAGCTTGGGAAAGCACCATCACTTTTTCACATTTCATCTGAAAGCTGCCACAGTCCCCACTGAACAGACCAGCAAACTCACCTAGTACTATCTGCATGTCTATAAAGTACTGTTCCAAAAGGCAGATGCAAATAAAAAGCGTAACTTCAGTCAAGGAGCAAGGACAAGCTTAATCTACTTAAAACCCCAACTTCTTCATCTTCAAACTACTCTCCTCAGATTTTCCCTGCAACCTGCTCTGTTCCATTCAAGCATAGAGTTTCCCCTAGAGAAAGAATGGGACAGTCATGAAAACTCAACAAGGTCTTTCTGTAGATAAGGCTTGTTTAGATTCAGCAAAGCTTAACCAGCCTCCAAGACTCACCAAACAATTTGATGTACAGACCCACATTCAATTTCTGTTCCTGGCAATCTCCCAGAGAGTGAGAGAACAATTGGTAACCAGTGTTTGCATGAAGTCCAAGAATGCATTTTATGGTCTATAAAGTATAATTCCTTTCCTCCCCATTAAATGAAGACAGTAAAAATATCTGACAGCATGCTAGAGACAGAGAACACGGCACTGAACTACCTCCATTGTAACAGTACGGCTGCTCCAGGGGAACCTTGCCTCCCTTGAAACTTTCCAACTCTGTTCAGAGCATAACTCCATCTGTAAAGGAGGTTCTGCAAAGCTTGAAGCTCTTTATACTCAGTGGACAACCAGCCTGGTTCTGCTTCAACACTGCAGAAGGTATCTGCCCTGTCCTGCTCCCCTCATGCCTTACCACATGGATCTGTGGCACAGGACAGCCCACATCTTCCCTTCACCTCTGTCATGGACCAGCCCTACCTGCCTTCCTCATTTGCTGCTATCATCAGACTGACAGTTGCCCAATCTGTTCTCTCAAATTTCCTACTTGTAGGAGGAAAAAATCCTGATCTGGGTTTTTATGCTGCAGAGGGATGGAGGAGGAGGAGGAGAAGGGCTGGCTGTGGCAGCAGCCTGGCTGAATGGCGGTGCCTCAGCAAAGCAGCCCACAAGACCCACTACAAGCTGTTTGTCACACACTTTCTATGAGGAGCCACACAAGTCCAGAAGCCTCAGTTTACAAAATCTGAGCCAAAAGAAGGTCAATTTATAAAGCACTTGGCACCTGCAGCTATTAGAAGCCAAGCAGACCCATGACAAGGGCAAGATGGGAGAAGGATGCCCCCCACAAGTCACATCCACCTCCAAAGGGGCCTCTCAGACTATCAGCGTTGTTTGCAGTTATTTCATCACTCTTTGATCCAAATTCTCATCTCAGGTCCTGTGAAGTACCTGTGAATGGGATGGGCGTGATCCCAGAGTAAAGATGCTTCAGAAGAATTTAGCTGTTCACTTGTTATTGTAATGTCGCCTAACGGGGTTTTACTAAAAGAGTCATATTTTCTCCTGCTGTTGGGTAAGTGAAACTCATGACTTGAATCACTACCACAAAAATTCCTGCCAATGTAGCAATTCTGGGTGAACTGCCGGGAGCCACTCTCTAGTAAACCCAGCACATTTCAGACCCAATTTCCTGTCGCCTCCCTTGTGGTTTTTATGTGCGATTGGGTCTTCCATGCGATGAGGGGTTACTGCAGAATAGATGGCTCCAAGGGTTTCAAGCCCTCATGAAAACCAAGAACTTGCAAAATTCTCTTTCCCCAGGGTTGCTAGCTTTTGCCTTTTTTAAAACAAACCCAAGAAGTTAACTCAGAAATGTAACCTAAAGGCAACCTCAGGAAAAAGTCCCGGAGATAACACTGAAACCAGCAATATTCTGACCTCCTAGGAGAAGCTGAGAAGGTTGCTCTTGAGGTTATTTTGTTTTTCAGAGAGCCTGCAGAAAAAAAAACTTTCCACTGCATCATATCCTGGTCCACATTCCTCACCATAATCTTTCAGCTCAGATGCATGGAGATGTCTTTGAAAGATGTAAAAGAGGTCAAAAGTCCCATCAGCTAATTGCACTGCCAAGAAACAAAACTCACGGGCTGGGATTTGTGTCAGACTGACCTTCTGCAAGACCAGATACTCCTCTGAATAAAACCCTTTCGCTGCCTCCGCCAGAATCCTCCTGCCACTCAAGTATCATCTTGCTGTAACAAATTACTCCTAACCCAGGATTACAGCTCTTTCCAAATCCCTCCTAGAGAGCCGGGAAAGAAACGTTCCCTCCTAGGATCTGGCACCAGTTGTTTCCCTTATCAATAATCCTGCGATTTGTTTATCCAAGGGCATTAGTCCATGGGTCCAGCAAGACTCCTCACACCCGTTTTCCTTCCGAACGCAAGGTGGAAATCTCAACTGTCCATCAGAAGATGAAGGTTTGCCTTCAGATACCCATGGAAAGACATCCCGTCTGGCCAGAGGCAAAGCTGACTCCTGGTTAAGTAGGAAGAATTATATTTAGGCAGAGAACTAAGTGAATCATTTGGGATGAAAGCAAAAAGCAAACAAATGAAGTATTCACTAAATCTGTGCTGTTACCTCTTGTTCCTGGGCAGCCACCCTGTGTATTTATATTCTGGTTTCCTCCAGCACCACCAACACAATGCAATACACACTTATGGTATTTAAATGAAGTATTTTTAAAATATTCACTGTTGAATCATCAGCCACACAAACTCTTCCTCAAGAACAAATAAAACCTTGGGTTTGCTTAAAGGAGATGCAGACAGAACAGACGCTAAACCAAATATGGTCCAGAGTTGACAACACTGAATTGCACTTATTAAAATGTATAACTTCGTTTCATTGGGATACCTTTTAAGTAAGTCCAGATCCTGCAAATTCCCAATAAAGGTGTGGCATGCCTCCAGAAAGGCATTTTGAGTTTTCATGTAACAATAAGCTATGCATTAAATTTAAGCAACTTTTGTTAAATGAGCGCATTTTAGGGACAATTATGTACAAAACACACTAGTACAAGTTTTGGAGACGTGATCTTTTTTATTCAGAGAGATAATTTCTCCTTAGACAAAACAACTACGCTGGCATGCATATCCACCCCCTGCACTAACGCGACTAGAAACAAAAGTCAAACAGCACAGTGCACCAACACAAGATAATCCTTTTGGTTTTAAAGGATTGGGGAGGAAAACCCTTCTTTTTAAACAACAAATCAAAAACATACACTGCTCCATGTAACTATAGAAAAAAGAAAAACCAGATTTTCTCCTTCATAGCGAAAAATGCAACGTGCATGAGCTTGCATTTTTCCTCTCAAAGGGCAGGGGGAAGAGAAGCAGGATAAAAAAAAAAAACAAAAAAAACAACCTTGTAATGTCAAAGAATTCCATGTAGAAATGCTGGGGCCTCTTCCCATGGAAAAGGGTATCAGCAGCTCTGCAACAGCTCGTGTCCTGGAGGGACTCTGCCCCATGCGCCAAATACTTGCGGTTGTGGAAGAGGTTTGTTTTGGAGAGGTGAGGGTTGCTTTTCTGCAGCAGCTCGGCAGCAAACACCTAACTCGTGGCCCCGGGGAGCAGCGCCCGCTCCCGCAGACACAACACACCCGCGCTCCCCAGATTGGCATTTGTCACACGTACATGCCACAGCCCCGAAGTTAAAACACAGGAGTCATCAGAGCAGCCCTGAGCGCACAAATCTGTAAATAGCCAAAAACGCTGCTCTTGTTGCTAAATATAGCACAGGCATTTTGAACTGGCTGGCCCGCAAGGCAACTTTTCTATTTATTTGTTTTAAAGACCATGGGTTGGGAACACTGAGTGGTTTTAAGGCTGTTCATGTATATTACATTCCTGCTCCCTCTCTCGACATGAATATGCAAAATAACACCCCAAAATTTAAATGAACTTAACAGGTTATAGAGAAACAACTTCCACATAAAAGAGCCACAAAGCCCTATTTGGCTTTGCCGTGCGAGTGAAGTCTGCTCCAGGGATGGTAGATCAGGTTCATACAGAGTTAAACGCAGAACAGTTTCAATGCACCACTCTGGTACAACCAGTAAATGTCTTGCTCCCCATAAGAGCTCTCCCCAGGATCAGGTACATCACTGCTCAGCCATTTGGAGGGATGGATGGGGAGGCCAGGGCTGCTCAAGAGAAGAGGAGACCCCTGACTGCCCCTGCAGCTGAGGAATGCTTGTGGAACACCGTGCTCCCAAGGAATAGACAAAACAGGGATGTGCATCCGCTTGCCCTCCCAAAAGCCAGCACAGGGCAACCTATTCACTACTAAATCCTGGGAGTTCAGCCCTGGCTCATACTTTTCCTTTGCAGAAGGGCTTGAGCTAGGGGTGCAACAAGCCCGTGCAAGAGAAGAGGGCAGGAATCCCTGGGGAAAGGCTCTGGGAGATGACAGCCCAGCCCTGGACCACCCAGGAGCCAGTCTATGAAAGAGTACTCACCTATGGAACGCTCTCTGAAAGCCAACGGCCCTGCCCAGGCACTGGGGCATCAGTACTGACCTGAGGGGAGGTCCAGGGTGAGGATGAGGGTATACACCAGCCCCCCATGGTCCCACTGGGAGACACACAAAGACGTCAGTAGCACCAGAGCATTCACACGCCTGCACTAAGAGCCCTGGACCCACAAGTGTCAAATGAATATTTCAGGCTTTAGCCTTACCTGAAACTGATAAAAAAACAGTAGCTATTCAAGGTTTGTTACAGCTGTACAGCTGTCTTAGAGGAAAAAAGGGTTTTTTCTTAGCGGGGGGGGGGGGGGTGGAAGGGGCTGCATCGGCAGCTCCACTAGCCAGAGGCACTTTGCAAGGAGGAAAGTAGAACTCAAGATGTGGGCAGGCCTCAGGTTTCAGAGCCTCAGGGTACGTCCAAGAGACACCCGACATATTTACTGAACAGCCAAGAAAGCAAAGGCTCCAGTCTCACAACATTTTATAACCTTATTGTGGACACTTATATTTTATAAGTTCTTGAGGTTGAAGAGGCTGGGGCGGGGAAGGACACAACAAGCTGTGTTAGCTGCCTGGTGGGGTTTTGAGAGGCGTTTCTGTTTTTCAAAGATGAGGTAGGATGACTGCATACAAGGGTAATTATAAATGAAGCAAGTGAGGATCAATGAGCTCCCTTTCACAGCAATAGCTTATTTTTTTAAATCACAACACAGCATTTCTGCTCTATTTCCAAGCCAAATTCGTCTAAAGGAGGAATGAGAGGAAGAAAAACCCTAAACAGATTCAGATTACAAATCGTTCCTAAACAGATTTTTGAGAGCATTAATAGACTGCGTAGGACAGTGAGTTGAAGTCAGTGTTTCTGCATGCTGTACAGCTAACCTGATAACCTCAGAAGCGACCTTTCATCTCAACAGACCTGCATACAAAAGGTCATTACAGTGCACCCTGCTCCCACTAAGGAGCATACCTCTCACATGTAACATCAGGCTTATTAAGGAACATGTGATGATACAATAGCTGCTGATCTACTGGAGGTTATTATTATTCTCCTCCTGCCCCCTTATAAACAACACTGGGATTTGCAATGTATAGTTTGAAGGATGTTACCTACAGAGCACAGGTAACTCAGACAGCCCTGTCCTCCCTGATCCACAGGTCATCCTTCCCAGGAAAGTCTTCCAGTGATGGCTACGAGGGGTAGCCCAAATATTGCAGAAATAAACCTCTGATTGTGTATGAGCTTAATCACAATAATTAGTTGCATTCTGTTAAAAAGAAAGTGAAATGATTATTTATCCAGCAAGCAGGAGGAGAACAGCAAAGGAAAAACGCAGGATCTCAATGCAATCATCCACGACCTCTTCCTTTCCCATTGGTCCAGAAGATTGGCAGCTCCTGCAAGACCCACTTCGGGCTGTCATTCTGTGGAGCTGGATGTTTTGCCATTGCTTCTGAATGATAATTGGCTCAAAAATTAACACACCTCGCTGTCCCTGAAGAAAGAGCCCTGTGGTCTCATCCAATGGGGTCATTACCCGCCAAAGCAGTCCGTATTTCCTCGAGAGAGCACAAACGTCCTGAACCCCCCCACATTTCACTTAATTCACTCAACAGAGCAAAGTATTCAGGTCAGGGTTTTTCCAAGAAGCAGTAAGGATTTGGGTGCCTGATTTGCTTTGCTCCTTTGTGAATCCCATCTCCTGCTCTTGGGGACTGATTTAAGACGCACACTGAAGCTATGCTCGAAAGGTCAAAAATTTGCAGAAATCTAGCAACTAATACTTTTTTCTAAGCAAATCTACAGAAGTCAGAGTCCTATCAGACAAAGTGCTTTCACCCAAAGTAATAAACTCAGAAAGGAGGTTTAAAATTAAGGCCATTAACTCTTCTCCTCATCCAAGACTCCTATTTAACTGGATGAAGAAGAACACGCCTCTGACTAGGGACTAACTGTACCCTTGGTGCATCTCTCTCATACAAATGTGTCTGAAAACAAATTAATTCCTTCAGTTTTACTTTACTATAGAGTTTAACACATCAATCATTCCATGTACGTACACATCAAAATACACTGCAGATAAACCCACACCCTGTCAATTCTGCATAACAATGCTTTAAACTTGTAAGTATATGAGGCCAACTCATCCACAAGTGTCAAGCACCTCAGAGAAGTTGCTGGAGTCCAGTGTTTTGTCCCTCAGAAACTGATTCCAACACCATTACCACTAGGGCCAAGTTATTAACCACTTCTGACTATCCTGTGCTGACTAGTAGCTTCCATCTCATATGATACCCCAAACCATGCAGAAAAGGGGCTGGTTGTGCACCACCACACAAAATTCCCCACCTTATCTGCAGCGCATTTAAAGCGGGAGGGGAAAAGGAGAGTATCAAAGCAACTTAGACAGAATGGAGGACACCAAAATAGCAGATGGCAATGCAAAAAGGGATGGACCAGCCATTCACCCACGCCATCAGCAGCATTTGAAAACAGAAGTGTGAAGGGAATTACAAAGAATAAGATCTGGCACGGTGAAGTCCATACTATGCTTTGGGCAGGGAGTGGTTAGGAATTTGTTTTCATTGTTATTATTACTACTATTTTTAAAAGAAGGGGAAGGTAACTCTTTGCCAACAGACTTCAGCTTAATCATTTTGAAAACGGAGAAAACCCAGACATGACAAAGGCCAGGCAAGCTGCAGGACAGGGCTGCAAGGGTACATACGTAGCCACCACAAGCTGTCGGTACCACCGACTAAAGCAGCTCCGTTGCCAACCATCCCACTTCTTTCTCCCGTACAGGAGGAATTGCAAATGAAATGAACTAAAAAGTAACAAAACAAACCAACGAGCCTGCCCTTCAGTAGGGCCTAGATTAATTGTGAATGCAAATGAAGCCCTTCTGCAGCACTAGGGTCCATTCCCAGGGAAATGCGTCCGCTCGCCTCTGTTTACTCCGGCTCCAGCAATGCAGCACAACCTTCAGTCAAGCTATTAACTTGAACGTTGAACTTCACAGCACTGGCTGTCTTTCTCAGCCATTCTTTTGATGTTACCTCCAAAGCAAAAGATCAAAGACTTTGAGTGTGGTGAGGGGAAGTCCCAGGCTCTTAGCCTACCAGCCTGTGATATATGTTAAAATCCTAGCCAAAAGAGAGAGCGAAGGGAAAAAGAAAGGAAAAGCCAGCAAAGAAAGCATCCTGGCAGAGCAGTGACATGAGGAAGCGACACAGCAAAATCCACGTGCCACATCTACCTGGGTTCACAACCCAGAAATGGGGCTCGTTTCTCTAACCCTGTGCATTCTGGCAGTACTGGGCTGCTCCCTAAAATTTGCAGCTTCCCCATCACCCCTTCTGCCATGAAGCTGCACCTTGCACGCTGCCCTGAGAGACAACGGATGCATGCCAGCAGCACATCCCTAATGAGAAAAGCATCCCCAGCCCTACGCTGTGCAAACACACATGCTTTGTGGGATGGGGGAGAGACTACACAGGACCAGGGCTCTGCGAGACATTGAATTTCCACATCCGCCACAGGCTCCTGAGCCATCCTGAATGAGTCACAGAAAAATAAACCCTTCGCCTCAGCCTTCCTGCTTGTAAAACACGGATAATATCGCCCTGCCAGGATAACAGCCTATTCTTCCTTGTGGGGCCCCGAGCAAAAGGCCGTGCTGCTATCTGCAGGGGTCCAAGTCCATGCACCCCTCACGTGTCAGCACACCCCAGGAAGGAGGGGAAACCCATAGCCACAGCACATCCCTGGGGATGGGCAGCTCACACATCCCTGCGTAGGTGCAGGGGATGCTGAAGAAGGGGCTGCGTGGGGACAAGGCGGCTTCTCCCTTGTCTCACCACCATTTCCCTGGAGCAGACCTGGATGCCTTTGGGAAGGCTGGTCCTGCAGGAAAACATCTAGAAAGCAACTGCTTTTCCCCTCCCTCAGCCTATTTTTTTTGTTTATTTGTGGGTTTTTGGGATTTGTATTATTTTTATTTTAGCCATGTGTGTAGAAGGGCACAGGGAGGGGGTGATCTTATAGATGTATGTATTTTTTTCTACTTTAAGATTCTGTCCAATCATCTTCCCCTTCCTGAGGCTTTTTCAGGGTTTATTTATATTCCCATAACACACAACAGCATTCCAGATTTAGACGGTGACACTTGCTTGACACAGTCAAAAGTGGATCCAATGCAGCCTGTCTGCCAAACCAAGCCCCTCATCCATCAGCTGAAGTCCTTTCACTGCAGGGTCATGAAGGAATCACGGACTGTTTTTCATTCCTTTCTACCAATGTCCCTCCTAACTCTAGAAACCAAAACCCTCTTATGCTTGTCAGCTCCTCCTCTTCCCCACCCCCGCGAATTCAGCTCTTGGCATTCACCAGCATAAAAAGCCATGGGATTCAAAACAGAAATTCTTCAAAACAGAATTCATGGCATTAAGCAGCAAGCAGGATATTCTGATTTTATTGTACTTTACTTACTCGTGCTTAGCTCTAATCCTCACTCCCTAGACAGGGGGCTCACTCTCGCTGTCAGCGAAGTCGATAGGAATTTGGCTATTGACTTCAATGGAAGTGGGATCAGATCCTCACATCTGTTGCACAGGGCAAGCAATATGCACAGGGAAAAAATAAATAGATAGGGAAAGGGAAAAAAAAAGGAAAAATAGAGAGAAAAACCTCAACGCTGCACTGTGAAACGATAAATGAGCTCGGATCAGGTCTGCAAGTTAAGAGATGCAGCGGAGCTCTGAATCAGCAAACCCCAGGTAACATCACCAATTCCTCGACCAATTCCTCCTTTTTTAAAAGGCAATTCAAACTACCACAGGAAAAAAGTATTAAAAAGAAATAAAACCCCAAACCACAACAAAAAATAACCCTCCAGACAGCTTCTAATACAGAAGGTCCAGCTAGCCTCTTAGCAAAGCTTTTTCATGAGAGGAATCCCTCAGCTCCCTTCCCAGCCATCCTCTCCCTGGGGTTGGAGCACAGAGCAAGTGGATCTGGTAGGCACAGGCGAGGAAGTGGCAGATCTCAGGCCGCAGAAGATGGAGCAGTGTGAGAAGTCAAGTACCAGTTGCTGCTCCACAGCACGAGAAGGATCCAAAGTAAACAAGACCTAGATCTGGAATGTGATCTTGCCCCGCGTCACAGCCCCGCGATAATGCACCAGGAGTCAGGATTTCTTGGCATTAACCACACTATCAGCAATAAACAAGCCTGTTCTCTAGAGCTACAAGGGACACAAAGGGAGTTGGGGAGGGAAGGAAGGAGGAAAAAAAGACATTTAAAAGATGCAATTATCTGTATATCAGCCAAAAAAACCTATATAAAATGAACAGCAAAGAAGCAACTGCCAAAACTGGGATGGGAAGAAAGAAAGTAAGATACTGGAATGAATCTTACATGCCTCCTACCTGCAGAGATGCTGTTCAAGACCTGGGCATTTTAGCAGAATAGTTTCTCCTTGTGATAACGGGGGGCAGCAATGGTAGCTTACAAAGGGACACCCCGAGATTCAAATTCAGCACCTAAAACTCCTTATCATCACTAAGGATTTCAAAGCTCTCTAAAAAAGATATTAAAAATAAGTAAACATATAACAATCTAACTGGCTCTCCAAAATTCCTGGAGTCTGTTTGCTCTCTGAGCTCCATGGCAATCGGAACAACTAGTCTCCCTCTCTATTTATACTCCATTTCAAGTCGTGGTTCTTACTACGTGCAGCACATTCACCATGCCAGAAAAACCACTTAGCTTGGAAAAAGCCAGAGAGAGACTGATGAAACTGGGAAGAAAAAGAAGGCAAGGACAATACTTTGCTCAAGAAATAAAGATGACATTTGTGTTCAGACGAGAGCTCGCATAGCGCCTATAGCCTCCGATCCACCCAAGCACTTAAGCACCTGCTTAACTTGTAAGCTGAAGCAGCCCTGTGGGTTGCAGTGTATTTCAAGTCACGCAGGTGCTCCAAGGCATGGCTAGATCAGCGCCCGAGCGGCGCTGGCCGAGTCACTAGCATTTATTGACGGCACATATGGCAGGAAGAGCTTTAAAGCTGCACAGCAAGTGGCTTTCAAACCCATCAGACCTGCAAAGGGAAATCAATACAATTTGCTTCTAACTACCCAGTCTTCAAGTCAGATTTTTTATTCTCAACCCACCTTCCCACTTCCCCCATCCCACCTGATCCAAGATGCCCCAAACACTCAAGTCTTGGCACCGAGGGAAAACTCAGCTTAGAGCAGAGGGATGTGATGGGAACTGGAGGAGAGTGTCACATACCGCTCGCTCTCACACGCTGTATAAAGCCACCTCCTGCAACACAGAAATTCTCACAGAATTAAATCCCTTATAATCCCATTTAGCAGAAACAAGGTAGAGCAGTATGCTGGTGCTTAAGACATTTTAGTCTCTGAAAGTACATTTTGTTTAAAGAAAAATAACTAAAACACCGATTCTCTTGAAAAGCTTGAATGGAAGAGATTTTTAACCCAAGTCAAACTTCTCTGCAAAGGCACTTTTTGTTTGCTGGGATTTTTAAAGAAGTTATATAGAGAATAAACCCTTGAATGTTTTCACTCTTCCCAAATGGGATTATTTTTATAGCAGCCCATATACATTCACCTCTGGCTCATATGCACAAATAAACATGCTGAGCTAATATTAAGACAACGACCGACTGCAGCAAGATTTAGAAGCGTTTTCTACAAGAATACACAAACACAAGCAAAATAAAACATATGCTGCTTCCCAAATCAAGAGCTGCTAATTGTGTTTACAGCTTGTTTCCCATTGGGAAATGCTATCTGTGGTTCAGCAGTCCACCTTCTCCTCTCCCCTGCAGCAAATGACCTACCAACTAAGTACCAGCTTTATGCTTGAGTTGGTCAACTAGGTTTTTTGCTTAACCCACAGGCATTTTTCCTATTTCAAAGTTTCTATTAACTCCCTACTGATGTACCCTAAAAGAAGTTTTAAGGGCTTGGAAGCACATAAATAAAATAGACTTTGCTGGACCAGCACAGTCGAATGAAAGCCTTTCACCTGCAGTGGTGGTGATAAAAATTTCAGATGCAGTTGCACACATGGCCCCTCCATAGACTCAAGATAGCTGAGATTTCCAGCCACTCAGCAATCTCCTGACCACTGAGCTGCCTCGCTTACACCGAGACAAGCATCAAGACAGGACCTGGGGTTTGGGTTGGGTATTCTGGGACTTGGTTTCCTGGGTTTTCTTATTTTGGCTGCAGCAAAGCCCTCTTTAGCTGCAAGGCTGAAAGAAGCTGCCAGTCTGTAGAGCGATGATAAGAAACCTGGAAGAGGAGAGGGAGATGGCAAGGAGGAAAACGTGGGAGGAGGGAGAGTGACTTGATATGAAACCCTGAAGCAGAAAAATAAAGGTTTGCTTCAAAGCTAATGCTGTGTACTAAACTTTCTGCCCCTGTTTGCTCTGAGGCGCACGCCTGGCTACAGGCAGGCTGTGCCCGCAAGGTGGGAACTCTCCGAAGAGTGACCAGGGAGTTTGCTGCTTTACCGACAAAGTTCAAGCCACTAAAAAATGGATGAGTGCAAAACTGACCCGTCCTCCACGGTGTCACATCAGCAGACCCCATGAGAGCTGGTTACATGTCCCTTTCTAGCACACTACCACTAACTCTGCACAATAGAAGTTGATAAAACCAGACACAAAAATAAAGATCAGCACACCTGTATTTGTTTTTTCTTATTCCTTTTTAAGTTCCAAAGTGGTTTCCACATCTAAATGAAACTCCCACTCTGAGAAAGTGTCTAACAGCAGATTCTGTTTGAAAAACCTAGTGTAGAGGCTCAGGCCATGGCTCTCATGAAACATCCAGCAATTAACTCTTTCCACAAAGTTCATTTGGAAAACAAACCATCAATCCTGCTTTCCCCTAATACAGCTTTTGCTTCAGCCCCCGCATCAGATGTTAAGTTGAGAGCATTTTAGGTACTGTCGGGTCTACAGGGTCACGACAAATTAAGTAGTGCCCTGTTACATGAGCAAAATGAATACATGGATCTATTTAAAGCATACTGATGTTAATATAAGGGGACCCTGCAGGTAATCCCAAATTTTCATATCCCTTATGCTTTCCACCTACACAATAGGACTAAAATCCCCATCCCCAAGACCACTCATTTAGCAAAGCATCCCCACAGCCTCGCCAAGCCCTGCACTACTGTTCTTCACTCACCTATGGGTTCCAGTGGGTAAACTTTGATTGGTACCTTGTTGGAACCAGATTGTTTTATTCCACCTTTTCTCAGGCTCACTCTTTCATTGCATTTAAAGCAGTTATCTTACCTTCCAGAGCCCCACCGTATCTGAACCTCCCCGGGCAAACACAAGCTCAGGTTCAGAAGCCCTGCAGTGAGTGAAGCACTAGGCAATGCTCACCATCATCATCATCAACACCAACGAGAAATGGGCAAAAAAGCTACCAAAGGCATTGTGTATCTCTTCATACAGGAAAATGTTTTCCCTCGTGCAAGAGATGTCTATATTCTGAGAAACAGTAAATGGGGTCTTTCTTGGGTTTAGTGTTACTTGTTTTCATAAAGGGAAGGGATGCCAATTGCAAAAATCAAACACAGATTCTCTGCATCCCTTATTACAGGCATGAAGCCATTTCCACTCCAATTCTGCTCAGCTGGGATTTCTCATACATTTCACATACAAAAATCCCAGCGAAAGCAGGACTTACGAAAAGACAAGGAAAAACATACTATATCCTTGGCAGCTTAAGATCAACTTTGCTAACGCTCACTAAACATTCTCAGCAAACCTTCCCCATAGCCTCTTGTGAAGAAGCAAACCCTTCCCTCCAATTTCCCAAGCAGACATTCAGAGCCCCAGAGCAACACAGCACAGACCTTTTATTCCTGCTTCCCCACAATACACAGCAGGTCTTAGCATACATGGCAGAAACACTGTTTGTTTGTTGTTACAACTCGTGCATATATTTACAGAAGACAAACTAAACAACTTAAGGCTATTATCAGGGGATAAATCAATTGGCAGCAGACACTTTGGAAAGGAACATAAATGTTATTCTGGAGAGAATAAAAAAAATGAGAAAGAGAAAGCATTCTCTGTGCTGTGACTCTGACTTAGCAGCTTTATGCCCATTTCCCCAAATCACATGGCTGCCCATGGCTGCCATCAACTGGTTTCATTTCAACTCTGATTCAGTTTTATGACTTTAATTCCTCCTTTCCAGTAACGGTCATCAACACCACTGGCAGAAGCAATGCCAATGATAAAACCATCCCCAAAAAATCCAGCCTAATTTACACTGATGACTGCATTCTGACAGGGATCTCCCCATCTCCACCATTCAGGCAAAGGGTGCATGACAAGGGAGTTCAATAAATAGTGCTTATAGATGCAAATATACCTGGCCAGGAACCACCAGATATAGGCCATCCAGATACAGATATAACACAAATATACAGGCATCAAACATGCCAAAGCATGTCTTGAAAATACAGCCTCAGGGACCTGATGGCTGTTACCAGCTCTCTGTAGCATCACAAACATGTCCCCAAAGAAGTGAAGAGCTATCAGAAGCAAGTAACACCAAGCCCAAGGGAATGAAAGTCTCTCTTTTTCCCAGTGTGAAAACACAAGCATTTTAGGGGAACAAGCTAATGATGTGGTGACTAATGCAAAGAAAGTCCCTTTCACATGCTTGACTCTACCCCAGTACATAGAAATCAAACCCCACCAAATTTATCTAAATATAAACATAGCACACGTGAGCTGGTCTGCTGAATTTGGTAAAGAAACAACCCAGCTGTCATCCTCACAACCAAACCCTACCATGTGTGTGCAGGGATGTGGGAGATGTGGGGCACCCAATGATCATCCTTGTGCTTGCACACCTGGAAGTTATTAACACAAAATGCACAAAGTACATGGGATTTTGGAAACACAGAGTATTTAACTGGTGAGCAAAAGTTTTCCCTTTGACCAAGACATGGATTTAACTCAACTGTTGAGATCTTTACCCAGCTGAGGAAAGTAGCCAGACCTGGCCAGGAAGACCATCCAACCTCCCAATGCCCTTCCTCCTCATCCTCTCAACATTCCCGTACTCAAAAGGCACCTGTAGTAACTTTTCACTGCCAGTCCTCCTCTTATGCTCATTTTTAATCTCATGATGAAAAGCCAGGCATGGGAGACTTAGAAGATTTCTTTAACTTTAGAAAAAAATATGTAGCACTTTGATATAATTTTTTAAAACCTTTCTTCCTGCATGATCTCCTTATCCAGTCATACTTTGATACTGTCTTGCACCCATTCAGCACCATGCCCCTGCAGTGCTCTCTAAGCAAAGATATATTTAAAGACCATTCCCATGAGGAACGCACACTCGGCCCCATTCTGCATACAGGCAGGGCAGGGGAGAGAGACTTGGAGTGATTTGCTCCAAAAATGAAAATGGGAAGTTTGTGGCAGAGCTGGAAATAGATCCCACATCACTGCTCTCCATCATGTGCATGACCCCACATCACCCCCTGCCTAACTCCTACAGTGGGATGATGCTCTGCAGTGCTACAGAGGCCATCCCATTGCCCCACAGGCTTCAGACAGTAGCAGATCTGGGGACCCCCAGGGTAGCACTGGGAGTGACACCCAACAGCCATGGATCAGTGATGACAAACGAGCAGGGTCTCAGGTCTACATCCGGCAGAGGAGGCAGCACTGCAGCCATCCTGGGCACAGCAGGCCGTCCCTGCTCTTGCACAACTTCCCTACTACTTGCTATTCTGGGATATTGTCCTGCTTTTGAGGCTGGGAGAAAAATAGCCTCAAGTACAGCAGCCCCATTCAGCACCGCTTCCCTTCTCCTGCTCACTCAGATCACGAACCTTACAGGTCAGGTCACACAAAACACTAATATTAGTGGATAACAGGGCCATTTTTAAACTTCTAAATTTGCTAGGACAGGCAGGTCACTCACTCAAGTTATCCCTTGGTTTACTCCTTTTTTTAGCTATTGAAAAGACCCACAGCAGTGTAGCCCCAGTGTGAAACCCAGCCAGCATAAAAAAAAGGCAAGGAGGAGCAGGGAATACAACACCTTTTCATGCACCATTTCTCCCTCCATCCCAACTCACATCTTCTTCCCACTGTGTAACTGCCCTTCCTCCCCAGCATTCTGGGGTGGAGAGATGACACCTTGGCTAAGCGTTTCACAGGGGCATGAGGCTGTTATGCCCAACAGCACCCACAGCATCCCAGCACAACTCCCCCATATGCCACACGGTGGTATCTGGACCCCTGGGGATCGGGAGAGCCATGCTAGGGCAACAGGGCCCTTATTCAGAGAGAAGCTGACTCTCTGACAATATCATTCTGGATAAATACTCTTGGATGACCAAGAAAACAAAAGGGAAGAAACCAACAATCTGCTGAAGGTATATATGCCCATACACTGATAATAACAGGAGTAGGAAAAGTAAAATGGAGACTAAGTTGATGGTGAAGGAACAGGCCTTTCTCCCACACATAGTGTTTATTTTTCTGTGGGTTGCTTCATTCAACAGCAGCAAACATAACCTAGTCACAGCCCTGTTGCTCCTCTGATGCCACTCTATGCTTGCAATCCCTTGGTGCTTTTTCAGGTCAACACAAAGAGGGAATTAAACCCCTTCTGCACAAGGCCAGGGCATAAGGGAACGCTCCTAAAAAGCACTTCAGGGGAGAGAAATACAAACTTCTGTAATTTAGATCCCCTAAAATTAGGTGCATGGTATTTCCTACACCCTCCCCCTTGGGTTTATTTTCAACTACAATGAAACTTCCCCAGAACAGCTCAAGGATGACACAGCTTCTTTTTAATAATAATCATCTTCATTTAAAACACACTAACAGAGGTCACAGGGAGGAAAGAACTGAACTTGATTTAAGCACAGTCAGTTTTCCCTCTTCCAGGACTTCAGAGTAGTTATGAAAAAAGCACTTTAAATGAGAAACAGATTCACTGCTGGGAAGTTGAAGAGGAGGTGGACGGTGTGGGAGTAGGTTATTTCAAACCTCAAGAAGAAACCCTCAGCAGAAAGCCAGCAGCCAAGAGCTACAGCTTCTCAGCAGTGGGTTTCTGGCTGAGCTGTGGTCCCTTGAGCCAGCTCCCAATGGAGACAGGGACAGAGGTAGGGTGGGAGAGTGCAGTCACCATAGCCCACATGTAGACCAAGACAGAGCGAGCCCCAGGTGTTTCAGCATCCATCCTCCCCAAGATCCTGCCCCAGGAATACATGCACATAAGGTGTGATGGGGGGTTGGCTGCAGCTAGTGATGTCCTTGACAGCGGAGCAGCAGAAAGAAGTCTTACCCTTTTTTTATCTCCCTTCTCCTTAAGGGCTTGCTGCCTCACAAAGCCCTTAGTCACACTTGATTTTTCCAGTTCCTTTAGAACAAAACGCAGCATAATAACAAAATAAAAAGGGGATACAGAGAACAATGAGTTCAACAGATTAATGGACAGGCGCAGCCATCCCCAGCTTTTATAGCCATCAGCCCTGAAGAGCACTCCCTTCCCTGAAGCCTTTGAAATGAGCCTCGGCAGTCCTTGGACCTTGCAGGCAGCTGACAAACACGCACCTTCCTTTCTCAACTAAATCCCAAAGATTCATCTTCTGGCTGTGCTCATGTCAATCTTATCATCATTATTAAAGTTTTATTGGTACAACAATGCAAACTCTGAGCACAATGCATTAACCTTGTAAAAATAACTGAGAGAAGCCAGGTAATGGAAAGAGCAGGGAAAAGCTTTTTCATCTCTCTCCCTGAAGACGCGGGGGGAGAAGCCCACACTGCTGAGTCATCACAAAAGGGATTTCCAATCTCTCCCCTCAAAAAAACACCCACAACTTTTTGAAGACACCTTGAAAGTGCTGTCCTCCAACCTAACTCATTGACTGAAAATCTTTCCCTAAAAGACAATACGATTCTGTTCTACTACTGCATATTCAAAGAGAAGAAGGAGGGGGAGAAGAATATTACAATGTCCAGGAAAGTAGGAAAGGTTACACTCAGCAGACAAGGACTCCTATTTTCACCATAGCAACAAGCCTATTTAGGATATGGCCTACCTGCATCAAAGAGCAGCCACAAGAAGCTAAATGCAAGTCTAGTGGTACATTCAAGCACTAAGATGAAGAAGCAGCTCACATAAGCATGTCAATGAAACGCTTCCAATTACATTACATGCACAATTATTAGCATTTGCTCTGAACCTCCTTTCTTGCTTTTTTTGTTGTATATTTTACTTCACCCAGGTAACAGTAGCAGGGATGGCAGGTGCCATTACGAAAGGTCCAGGTGTAGCAGAGGATCAAAAGGAGGCAATCACAGCAACTTGGCTTTTAAAGGCAGACACTTCACGGAGAGGCATTACAGGAGGAGGTTGTTAACTAGGATGGGAAGTTACTCATTAATTGTTAGTTTGCTTTTAAATAGAGTAGAAAATATACATCGATTAGCACTGCTGTAGTCCTCAATTTGCCAACAGAGTAGATACAGTCTTCACACCTCAAATACCTAATAAACCCTATATTTGACAGAAAAATAACCATCTACTGGAAATCATTATCACACTAATAATCACACTCCTAAGAGTAAGGCTCAGGTGTGAGAACACACCTGAATGCATCTCCAAAAGGAGTACAAAATTCTCCAAGGACAACCATAACTCATCCAGGAGGACTCGGCCTCATCACTGCTCAATTCTATCATCTAGTGATACAGCAAGTGGCCTTCTGACTCATCTGTCTCAGTATGGTGAACACTGCTTGAGGAAAAGTTACACTAAACCACCCTAAGAATCCCATATTGAGCCTGCAAGTGCCTGGCTGCTGCCCCTTCTTTTTAAGTCCCTACCTGGAAGAGCAGCTGCCAGAAGAACAACTGGCTTTTAAAAGAAGTGGAGGGAAGATCTTAAAGATATCCCATCTGCAAGAGGACTGGCAGTCATTTCACTCAGTCAGGTAGGAGAACTGCTTGGTGGCTGGCAAGTAGACTACAACAAGAAGACTCAGATAGATGGTAAAAGGAACTTAAGCCATTTATTTCTGATATTTAGAACACATGTTGAAGCTATTTTTTAAGCAATGACCAAAACAGGTCACAGCAGAGATTCTGGTCACGTGGACCAGAAAAAGGCACGGCTCTCTTGGATGTGCCCATCACAAAGGGGCCTTCCAGAACTGACATTAGGAGTTCAGCATACTCAAAAGACCAACTTACAGCAGCTGAAAAGAGTCAAGCATTTCTAACTCATGATTACGTGAAAGAAGATACGAACAACATGAGGCAGCTGAATTTGCAAGTGCGTGCAAGAATCTATCAGCTTAATATGCAATTTGACCTTTCTTATTTTTTCTTTAAACCTGAAGCAGGCAAGAGGTAAAAAGTAAAGAAAAAGGCCTGCTCAATCACAAAAACGTTCAAGATAATGTGTGCTTGAAAGAGAATGCACCAAGTATTAAACAGTTGGCCGTGCAAAACTCTCTCCTGCTGAAGACATCTGCAAGATATGCATTCTATTTTGTAAAGCATTGCTTCTTAATGTCTCACTTTCACTAGTCCCTCTTAAACTCTCATGGAGGTCAGTGGGGGGGACTGGTGTTGAGTTGTTATGCTTTAATGGGGCTTCTCCACTGGTGAAGCACATGTAACGCTGCATGACACCAGTAACCAACAGAGCCACCCCTCCTTCCCAAAGGTCCAGCAAGCACCTGAATGGGATTCAGAGAGACCAAGCTAACATGCCATTAAATGAACAACTTCACACTCAGTCCATGCAATGAAAGAAGCACGGAACTGAAGTGAGCAATCACTGGATGAGGCCTTGGTAGTACATTTTTCTAATTCTTTATTGCCATGCTCCTACCTTGACTACATGTAGAATTGAGCACCTTAAAACTCAGTTCTGGAACTAAACCTCATACAAACTCTTGTGCAATTGCTAAAATCAGGCCATGTTTCCACGATGTTTATCACAACTCTGCAGTACCAGATCATCCAGCATCTTACCCAGTTAGGGTGTGGGCACTCAATTATGCTCTTGTCAAATTAACAAGAGACCATGGTATGGAGTTTATGTCAGCACCAGGCCAGCTGATACCTGATCTGGCACGAAGTCTGCCGGGAGGCTTAGGCTCCAAAAGATTTCAAACAACAGAAACTGGTAGAGAGGTTTTATACTAGTTCAACGCTTCACCTCCTGCAGCTGCAGCAACCTGGCTCCCTAAAATATGATTAGCTAGTCTTTTGAGACAAAAACTCAGTTTAGCATTAGCTATACTGTCATTTCCAGCTCTATACACATTAAGACAATAGAGACCACAGAAAGCCTACAGAGCTGCACTCAGTTGAATACGCCGATTTCCAAATCACACCCTTATGTAAACACAGGCTACTTTATGTCTAGATCAGGTTTGAATGCTCTTGTTCCTACTGTACAGATGGGGAAACTGAGACAAACAGCAATTAAAGGAGATGCCTGAGGTCATGTCTTGGGTCTAGCAATCAGCAGAGGAATCTGGATTCCCAACTCCTACTTGTATTTTTTAAACCACTAAACCACGATCCTCCCCAGTTCAAGCACAGTTTCAAGTTCAAGGATTCACACCAAAAAAAAAGAAACCATGAGCAGACTTGGTTTTACATCTATGCAGGCTACAACAGCTCTCAAAACACAAGAAACCTTCTAAAAACTCTATTTTAAATATATATATATACACACACAAAAAATAAATGTATATGTCACTGTAATAGTCTTAACTGCAGCCTGAACATTTTTCCACCAGAAAAGCAAAGTAAATACAACAACAGTGACATCTAAGTACACAGACCGATTACAGTTTTACTTTCAAAAGAGCTTTGATTGATCTTTCCTGATAGACCTGAAATAAATTAAACTAGATTGACTCACTTGAGAACAGACTGTAATCCTTTAGTCAGATCCCAGAGAACCCAAACCAAACCAGCTGTTAATTCAGGCTTTATAAGATAAAGCATGAGAAATCCAACCTGATGTACCCCAGAGCAACGGCTTACATCATCTCTGCAAGCAATCAACTAGCTGCTTCTTTTAGGAACTAATCAGTGCTCTCCACCATGTGGGTGCCAAACTCGTTTTCCACCCCTCCAGCAGACTCTGCAGCCAAAGTAGGAGGGAGAAGGAAAAAGCAATGGACAAGAGGGTGTAATTTAAAAGATTCAGCTGTTGACTTCATGAACCCCATTGCACAGGCTGTCCCGACACTGAGAGAGGGAAGGGGAAGAGAAAGAAACACCCACACAAACCCACTTACAATAACTACTTCAATTCAAACAATTGCTGGATCTCAGTGGGGAATAAACTGCCCAAATCAACATTCACAACTCGGAAGGGCAGGAGGAGGGGAGGGAAGAGAAGCACACACCCATGAGGAACCACATATGGACAGACTGGGAGAGGGGCAGTTATAGCCTTAGAAACAGCAAAGTAGGAAAAATAAAAGGTGTTTTCTCCTGCTCTACCAATTCAATAATAAAAATATGCCCATCAATTAGTTCCGTACCATCACTGTTCTGACAGGATTCTTGTTTAGGGTTTTTTTTGGTCAGGTTTTTAGATTTTCAGATCTCATCTTCACATCTGAGATTTAGTCTGAAAAAGAACATTGCTTCCTGGAACTATCTATTTATTGATACCAAGGGGCTCACACTGGAAACCCAATTCAAGGAACTGTAGTACTTTCAAACTGCTTTTGATTACCAAGGAAAAGAGGACAATGAGGCTTCTCACCTGAAGTCAACAGAAACTGATCCCAACAATAACATCAATATAATATATGTGTGTTATAAAAAGGCACATGCAACAGGCAGTACATTTTCTGCGTGCTCTGAAACCATTCACAGAAGAAGCCTAACACAATTCAAAGGGAAAAACAAAAAAATCAGCTCAAGAAAGGATATGACTTCTAGTCATAAATCTTATCTAAAGGGAAAACACGGAGGCAACTCTTAGATGAAGTTCAAATTACACCAGACACTCACTAAACCCTTGGCAGTAACACCTCCAACAAGAAGCAGCCTTACTCCCACAAAACAATGGAGTGCCCTAGCCAGGTACTTCTGGGAGGGAGCACAATGCAGTCTGTGTTACACATGTGAAAGCTCTTCTCCAGGAGAAAGCCACAGCTCTGCACAAGATAAAGCTGAGGATTACGCCAGGTAACCACAGTGGCATTTGCAGCCTCGGTGTCAAGAGGGCTACTCCTGAGGAAGCTTTGTACTGTTAGGAAGAAGAGGAAAAGAAAGAAAAAGGAAAAACACTGCAGCTATCGTGGAGCTTGAGCAAATCAGATCAGCTAAAATACTAGTCTGGAAGCAAATACCCAATCAACTGGGAGTTCCAGTAAGCGTTGTTTTACTCTGGTTAAATTAAATCATTTTTAGTGGACTCCAAGCTGGAGTACACTGATTAAGATGATAGGTAGCTCTTCCAATTACTGGAAGGGGATGTGGCAGGGGCTTCTCAAGAGCTGTAATGCTGTTTTATATTCCTATTCCTCAAGGTGCTTGCAGAAACACCAAGCTGATGCTACCCATTATCAAGTACAATACCTGGATAAATTTTTCTTGGTTGAGAGTATAACTGAACACAACAAAACACCTTTCCAGTGCCTACTGACCAGCCCCAGCAGCCCTGTTAACTGCAGATCAGGATCTAAATCACAACACTATTCTGGGTCAATAGTGCTCCACCAAGGAAATCACAGGCAAGGGAAGAAGACTCTCAATGCCTAAAGACATTTTTGGAGACTACCCAGGAATAACAGAGGTGGCCTCAGTTGTGAGCTTACACTATGCAGTTTTATCCAGGAAAACAAGTAGACACAAGTAAACAGCATTGCCTCACACATGTCCCAGAGGCGCTGCATACTTCGAACATGCGAATACTCAGTCAACTTCTCAGCACTAACAGACTCCAGCTGTGTGGTGGCTTCAGGCTCTCTAAGTCCCCTGCCCTGTACATCACCAGCTGAGGAAAGAGCAATGCTAACAAACAAGGTATTGGCACAAACTCTGAAGCCACCAAGGAGGTGGTCTCACTTTTGACAACCATAAATCTCTATGAGATAAATGGAAGCAAGAGTCCACATTCAGCTCATTTTATTTAGCATCTTAGTCTGTCCACATCAGCTCGTTTCAAGATTTAGATCAACTCAACTCTTTCACCACCTATTAAACACAACCAGTACCACACCTCAGGCTGTCCCCTCAGGGAGGCTGGAAAGGTCTTGGGACTTCAACCAGATGAACATGCGAAGATGCCTGGCTCTCCACGCCATTTTTTATCCGTTCAGTTTTTATTAGTTTAATCAAGTCCCAAGTATTATTAAGCTCCAACAATTAACTGTAAAATCTTACCTCCGTTTTACATATATTAAACAGCCAACAAACATGAAGTGTGAAAACGAGGGAAGGAGAAGGATGGTTGAGGCAGACACAATACATAACTTGGCTCCATTCACCGTTCTGGGTTAACTTCCTGCATAACTGAAACAAGATCCAGCAAACAACCAAAGGGAAAATAATAAATGACCAGTAGAGTATGGGAGAGATGCCTCCACATAACTCCTTCTCCGTTCTTTTCCTTCATCTATCCACAATCTATTTCCTCCGACCACCTCTGAAACAGCCATGCACCTACCACAGAATTAAACCAACAGCTTGCAACAAAGCTGTAGGACTACACAATGCCTCCCCTCCACACCCATTCATAGCACATGGAAGAACATTTAACAAAGCCCAAACCTTGGGACAGGTTTATAAAGGCCTTGAGCTAAAGGGGGTCAACTTCTATCTTCAATTAGGAAAGGCACAACTATAACTAGTTCCACGTCAAAATTAGCCTGAGCCTTTTTGATCTGAGACTTACTTCCTTCAGATTCTGGGTCATCCATTAAAAATAAAAGTTCAATTCACCATCTCCTGAAGGGGCAAAGACACATCCACACAGAGGTATTTCACATTATTTCTAGGGAATCTGACCTTCTATCCAGAAACATTTATTCTATATAGTACCTTCCCTCCTGCTCAGGGAAGCAATTTGAAAGAAAGGAGGGAAAAAAAGGAGGGATTTTTCCTCTAATCCCAGAGCAACAAAAATTGAAGGAATTAGTCCATAAAATATTCAGGTTTAATTAACCTATATAACAAGCCTGCTACTGTTGCCTTTTTAGGAACCGAATCTGTTCACAAAGTGACAGTATGGAGGCAGGGTCTATAACTCTGCTTAAATCTGCAATCCAGAGAGTCTGACAGCACTGGAGGTACACATCACCAAATCGTAACGAATCCTTCACACAGTATCATCCAGCATTTGAGACATCGCTGCACTGTACAGATTGGCACAGGCAGCTTGTTGTGCAAGACAGGTTGCAAAAAAGTTTGATGCAAACTTTATACCCTTTTATTTGTCTAACAGCAGCGCCCAAAGGCACCACCAGAGAACAGAGTCCTTTTGTGCTAGGTACTGTACAAACACCAGAGTGAGAAAGACTGACCCTGCCCAAAAAACAGATGGGGAGTGAAGGAGGGAGGCACGGAAAAGGGAAACTGTTTAAATGAGAGACCTGCGAAATGCAACATAGATGCTAAATAACATGTTGTCTCTCTGCGTGGGTAACAGAGAACTAGGGAACACAGAAAACCAGTTTCCTGGATCTCCACCCCAAAGACTGATCCTTGTCCCAGTTAAAACAAGTGTCCTTGAGCAAGCATCCCAGGAACTTCCTACAACGCAACTTGAGTACTTCCATACACCAAACCTCCAGCCTTCCCAAGCCTGGCGACTATGAAATAACAAGAGAAACCAATAAGCTGACTTTGCTCTGCTGGGAAGTTGGGTCCCTCCCCTCGCCGGGGGAATTAAACTCCTGCTTCTAGTAGTGGAGGATGAAGCATCAGGTTTCAGAAATCATGGCACTTTTAGCTATGGGAAGAGCTGCCAGCAGCTGAGACAAAAATTGCTCATCTTGGGCTTGTGGTCGGAGTGAACATTTGGGGGTATTGCCACAGATAAACAGATAAGGAGGGAATACTTCCCTAGCAGATTTATTAATCTGTAAATGTTGGCAGAAGACACTGAGCTGTTTGGAGCAGCGGAGTCCCAGGGAGACGGATTAGCGAGAGGAGTGTAGATGAGGTGGCCGTGGGTGCATAATGCTAATTAAATATAGTCTGCAATTTATAAAATGGGTTTGTATATATAAAGCTACATTTCTCACCACTAATCACAAAAGATCAAGTAAAACCACCTTCTACAGCACACAGGGGGCTATATGCTTATTAACTGAATGACCCATCACAAGGTGTTTACTGCGCCTATAAACCGTACCCCCACTCTCGTGAAAGCGATGCTACGTCACCGGCAGACTATGGTCCTGATGCCCACAGAGCACAGCAAGCTGCAAAGTGAAAATAAGATCTTCAAGCAGGGGAGAACTGCAGTCAAAGGAAACGGGCATGCAGCAAACCAGTATAAAACAGGCAACAAATTTCCTCTTCTTGCTGCCACTAATTTCATGCCTATCACTAAGATGAATCATTCTGTTGCTCGTTTGCTGTGTAGCCTTTTGTTTTCCAACCTCAGGGAGATAAATTATGTCAGAGTGTAGCCTCCAGCACCCCAACCCATGGGCCCCAACCACACATAGGCCACCTTGATCACTCCAGCATGTTTTCAAGAAATCACATCCTTTCCAGAATTATCCAGCTTTGCTGGATGTGACTCAGTTGTGCACTAGATATAGAAAGTCTCCTCTACTTTTCAGAAAGGTGTTGAGCAGAAAACAAAGCCTTCTAGAAGGTGTTTACAGTGACACTGCGGGTTAAACTAGAAAGCATCACTAGTTCTCTTTATTACCAATAATTAATTGATAGCTTTAGTTCTCAATATTGTAAAGAGTGTGATGAAATTAGAGATACACAGTGAAAAAGCGTCCTTCAAAAGTCAGCCTGCTATTAGGAAAGATCCTGCATAGTGTTTGAGGGGCTGGAGGGAAGTAGTGACTGAATCAAGTACATTAGATGCAGCTTCTGCTTTCTTTTGGATGCAAAAATCTTTCATCACTACTGACTTTCCCAAGGTTATTGACAGGAGCAAACAGAATTGCTATTTCTCAGTTTTACCATATGGCTGACAGCATTTGATGTTTCTGAAACAGTACAAGATCTTAGGACCATGATGCTAGGAAAAAAAAACCCAACATTATTAACTTTCACCTTCAAGAAGAGGTTTCCACTGCTCTCAAACATAGGAAAACACAAGAGCTTTTATGCTTGGTAAATTTAAAAAAGCACCAATTCTTTACTTTCCAAACTTTCATTCATCAACCTTCAGCTGGGAGATTCAATATGTATTTCGTATAGGCCACATGAAGCTAAAGCATTAATGAAAGTAACGTTCAAAGAGTCTCTTGTATTAAAAGTTACATAATTTAATTCTTTGTTTTTTTAAAAAACATAAAACCCAATTCTGCAAGATATCAGACATGTACAGAATTCTGAGAAACAGCTCCTTCACCGATTTCAGACTCCTTGAGAGTCCTGAAGTCAGACTTGTCCTTAGATAGCTTTCCTGAAAGGGAGATGTTCAGTCTCCATCCAGTTCATGTCATGGTCAAGGGAAGGAATTTTACCCTACAGTAACTCTCAACCATTCTTTCTGCTTATCTAGCTCAAAGATCTAGCTAGCAATGGGACTTGCAAACAGCAAAATTAAGAACTGTAGAAGCTAGGCTGAACACTGCTGATAAAAACCACAAAACCAAGAACTCGATTGCAAAGTAGGCTAAAGAGCACAAACTCGGGAGATAAAAAGCCACTCTCGCTGTAAAAAACAATGATAACAGAACCACTAAAGCAGAAATCAAAATCCTACGTACTTTGCATGTGGTTTTTGACAGCAAACCAATTCATTTGGTTCCCCTCAATTCGCACACCAATGCAACCGATATTTTGCATACTGATTGAAAAAAAAACCAAAACCAACCGATAACAGAGACTTCAATCACTTCAACCGCAGAACAGCATAGAAAAAAAATAAATCAATACATACATAATACGTAAATACCTTCAAACATGACATATGCAAGAAGTTGCCTCATAACACAGATGCTATTCAGCTTGAACTGTTCCCCCAGAATTAAGCATTAAGTTTCCAGCAAGGCTACCCCAGCATTACTGTCTACCCCACGTTTAGAACATGTTTTTCTTTTACACTTTAAAATATACCGTTTACCAGAAACATCAGAAGACGGGAAAATACTCAATATGAGCAGCAAATGAAGGCTGACACTGCTGTTGGAACTACTTGCTATTCTATTCCCTGGCATGGGAGGTTGGAACTAGGTGATCTTTAAGGTCCCTTCCAAATCAAACCATTCTATGATTCTATGTTGTGTTATTAGGTTGTTCTTTCTCTTTTGCATTTCTGTTTCTTGTTAGGGGAAAAAAAAAAATAGTCATAATCATAGCATCACACATTTCCAGATAGACTTTGAAGTTCACACATTATTGAGGTAAAATTCACAGCCCTGTTGCTGAGATTTGGTTACAGGCAGCTCTGTAAAAGCTGATTTGCTAGGGTAATAGTTCATCACATTTGAAAATAAACATATTATATTGTTATAAAAAGGAGAGTTTAACATCTTAAAATTACAAGAAGTTGGCCAACACAGCAAGATCTGCAGTCTGCTCTGAATCAGCTCTTAGAAACAGTAGAACCTGATTAAATCCCAAGACCAATCTCGAGGACAAGTATTTTGTGTGAGAGCAGTCTCTCACAGGATTCTAAGTGCAACAAGCTAAGTCCTAGATTGTGCATATGGCCCAAATGTTATGTATTCATTTCCCCTCAATTTTTGGTTGGGCCATGCATAGAGCACTGTAGCAAGGATAAACTATGGCAGCATGGGGGTAGGGGGGGATCATTCTTTAGTAAAACTGCATTTTAAAACCTCAAAATATCCAGTAGGTTATAGCCCTACTGCATTGGAGTGGGACTCCACAAGATTGCTAGAATCAATCCAATTTTTGCTCAGACATTATGGGGAAAGAGAATAAAATAAAATGTGCATGTGGTCAGGGAGAAACAAAGCCCGAGATGTGTCATGCAATCTGGCTACCCCATTCCAAACACTTCTGAGAACATGAAACCACAATACCATAATGAAAATTCTTCCATATACATAATTATTGAACACAATCAGCATCTGGTAGGAGAGAAAAGAAAGAAGTCCAAAGGCACAGCTCCCATCCTGACAAACTATCAGCTGGCACAATCAATCAGCAGCTTATGTTTTTACATAGGATTTTGTTACGAAGTCAAAAGGAGAAACACAATAAAAAAAAAGAGGGCAAAAAAGACCTTTGGGGAAAGGGAATATTTAAAATAAATCAGAAAAACCAAGCCTAGCTCCTCTGTTTTCTCCAGCTCTTCTTTACTTTAACCCCACTCCTCCAAAGTCTTTTCCACCTCAAGACAGGCCATTTTCCAAAATATGGAGAATATGAACTTTTGCCTCAGGGTTAAGCATTAAGTAAGCAGTTTTACTCTTCTTTCATCCTGTTTCATGGATAGGCAAAATGAGGCAGAAGCAATAAGCCTAAAGAACAAATAGTGTGTAATATTCAAGAGCCACTTCAACCTGTTGGGTTCAACAACTTCTGCATCCTTCCTTCTCATTTTAAACACCACCATGTCCAAGATCAGCTGAAGGATGCTTCTTAAGGGACAGCTGCAGTATATGCATTACACCCCTGCAATATACATATTCAATATGATCTGTAGTCTCCAAATTAAGAGTTAATCCTAAATCAGCACCTAGGACTCAGCAGACGGTCACCTCGTTCAACAAAGAGTGACCTTTTAATCAAGCATAAACCCAAAGTTCCTGGGCAATATGCACACATCTCAAGATGCCAAAAGGCTCTTGGTTGTTCTTGTTTGCACTTCAAGTTTCACAAAAATAAAACAGAAGTTGAGTAAAAACAATATTATAATTAAATAAAAGTATTAAGCAATTCTAAAGCATAGCAGCTGGAGGGCCAGGTTTTTTGGACTTAAAAAAAGAATGACCCACAAGGGGAGAAAAGACACCACACACACACACACACAGCGGTTCACTGGGCAATCCAGACACATTCTTAAAGGCAGACATTGTGGGAGATGAAGTTACTAGGCAGGAAAAACAGTTGCTAAGTCTGAATATTTGGTTATTCTCAGAGCAGGGATTAGAAGAGGAAGTGTTGACAATGTAAGAGTAGCTACCATGAAGTCCCCAGAGCTTTTTAGTTGTCCCTGCTGATCCCGCGGAGAGGGGAGGGGTGAGTGACAGGGCTCGCCCACAGTGACAGTGCCAGAAACCAGCTCGTGTGACACTCGCAGCGTGTTATACATTGTCATTTTAATACACATTCTTCCAGACTCTCCTAAAGGACCTACGTACACACAGACCCTCTTAACTTAATCCTGGTATACCTTGGTGTAACAGCTCATACAGCTCCTTTTACCATATACACATAGCTACATCTAAGAAAATGAGTAAAAAACATCTTTGCCAACACCACTATGTCCTCGTGATGCAATGGACGTATGCGTTAAACCTCAGGCCTTTTAAGCAACTTGGAGCTAGGTCTCTCTGATCCCTTCAAAGCAAGGCTTTCTCAACTTGTTCTCATAGAGGCTAAATGGACTTTGATTAGGCCAAGACAGGAACAAGGTCTACCTGCCTTCTCAAACAGGCTGATGGATCTCTCTTCATGAGGATGAAGTGCTATACATTCAGAGTCCCAAGTACAAAAATAAAATTGTTTGAAAAAGGTTTCTTTTATGTATATATAATATATATATCTTGAATTTAACAGTTATCAGAATGAGATCATGCCTTCCCAAAATTAATCTGCTCTGAAGTATAGGTGACTGAAAACGAACACTGTCTCTTTTCCCTGTACTTTAAATAAAGTCCTGCAGAATCACTTTTGTTATTGCAGAGAGCTTCCACGTGTATCAGAAATGAGGAACTTCCTTAATACTGCACATCAGCAGTGGGTTATTTCACTTGCTTCACTGCAGCTTTAGCAGCCTCTACAAATGTCACAAAGTGACCATCCGACCTCAGCAGCCAAACTTTGTGACCCATACCCTGGGACAGGTTGCTGTCACTGTGTTAGCTGCTAAGAGGAGTTGCAAGAGTAGAGCAGAGCGCTGTTACAATGAAAGGGAAGCACGCGGATACACAGCAAGGCACGCACCGGGAAAGAGAGATGCAGATAAGATTGCCACCTCTTTATTCACTACTTTAAGTTTTGTGGAAAGGGCCTTAAATGAGTAACACAAGATGATTTTTTTTTCCCAGAAAAAATGAGACAGAACATGTGCATGCGGGTTAGCTTTGCTGGAACCCACTGAAGACCACGAACAACAGAGTCAAGTATGCTCATTGTTCAACCCCTCCGTCTTGCCAAAGCAATTCCTTTGCGAGACTGTTCGCTTGTATCTTCCTCGGCATTTGACAACTGCCAAGCACACACATTTTAGATATTAAACCAGTAAATAAGCAGTGACAGCTTCTTAGGCCATTATTGTACAACATCCACATCCTCTGGAATACGTCAATCAATCTGCCTGCACAACACGGCGCTTAATTTTCTTTTAAAATAGGGAAAGCTGTAGCTGGAAAACCTCTGAATAAGCACGCATTAAATCCATCCTACACAGCAATCAGCATTAAGAACAACCGTGAGGAAGTGATCAATCCCTACCCTTTGTTCACAAAAAAAATTACAGTATAAGAAAAGTATCTTGCTCCCTCCCTCGTGTTTTGACAATCTTTTAAAAAGACCAAGAAGTTGAGGGGGGAAAGATAATAACAAAAAATCCTTCACATTTTTATGTGGCAGTCAGTAAAAAGAGTGGTAAAAAATAAAATGCTGCTTTCAATTTATATACATTTCCTTCTCAATTGGAAGGATCAATAGTTTTAAGAAAAATAGGACACCTTCTTTCTGCTCCGTATGTTTCTCTTATTGGTTCATTTACACTGGGCTGTTCTCGTAGGAGCAGTTAGTACATCTTTTTGTCATTTTAGCCTTCCTCTGCCATTAGTGTTAACTGCTGAGACGGTGCAGCTCTCCTCTGCCATCCTGCCCAAGCACTGCATCTTTTTCCCCAGCCCTTCTCCCTTTGACTAATGTTCACCAACACTCATACATCATTCCCAAATTGGTCCAAATGAATTAAACACAGCTCTGCTTAACATTACGAGATTTAAATGGATTTTCTCTCTGCAGGTCTGCCCCATAATTGGGTTTATCCATCTTGTTGAAGTACAGTTTACACTTGCTAACATCACGCCAATTCAAGCTACATTTTCTGCTCCAGTGGCAGGAGTGAAGCAGATTTGTCATCGGATCATAACAGGTAATTCAAACAACAATTAGTTTGATGACGGCCCGTATGTCAATGTCTGGTCCCAGTCAGTGCTGCTCGCACCCACTGCTCTCTGTACGCTAAGATGAATTGTGCTTACAATCCTTCAATTTCAATCGACAAATACTTACCGGCAAAAAGCTGGAACTCAACTGACACAAAACCATCCTACTGCCCAGCAAGTGCCCTGGGAGAAGAAGCGCAGAGCAGAGCTGGATGGTGCAAGCTCCTCTGCCCTCCAGCTACACCTCGGCTAATGGCAAACTGCTGAAGGATGGGGTTTGAACTGCATTTTCCAAGCATCAGCAGCACTTTGGAAACACCTTTCACATGCACGCACTGATTTCCAAATGCAAAACACAGCAGCCCACAGGCAGGTGCAACCTACCGTGGCCTTGCAGCCCCTTCGAACCCAAGCAGACAGGCAGGTCTAGATGGCTGCTAAAAGGAGACTACTTCCTGACAGGCGTCACATCCACAAACCCACCAGCATCTGCAGAGGCAACTGCAAAACACTGAGCATCACTGAAGCCCTGAGCTTCCCAACTTAGGCAGCCAGCACTAGGCAGCTTTAGCTTCAGGTTTCAATATATTAGCAGAGATAGGGAAGAACACCCACGAGTCAGTGACATGCTTCAGCATCTAGCTCACATAACAGTGTTCAAAATATTTGCAGGCAAAGTCATGCATTCTGGGTTTGAAAATACCATGCATTTCTTGGAGGGCTGGTTTTACCAATTAGACAAGACATAATTTGCCTCTCCAAATCCGTTCAATGTGAAAGAAAGCTTGTTTCACATTAAAAGAAACATTATTTCCTTAGGGCCAAGTAAATCTAATGCCACGTCCATGTTTTTCTGGTCCCTTCATGAACACAGGGTTATCTGGGACATGGCAGTGACAATTTCAAACACCCATGTACATCAGTACCTATACTATTAACTATGAATGTGATCAACCCTTTTAAATCATTTTCCTCTTACTCTTTCTGGTTTAGAGGAAGAGAAAGAACAATAATTTCCTAACAGATTTTCCACAGTATCATTTTATCTCAAACTATATTCCAATACACAATGCTAGTTGCTGTACATCATTTAACTGTAAAAATCCAGCTAGGTGGCTGAAAACGTAGGAAGCCCTTTCATAATTAGAGAAGGATCTCCACCAAAAGAAACTAACATTAAAATAGAAGTCTTGGTTTAAAAATTAAGATGTACTTAATGAGCAACAAAGGTATCAGTGATTAAAGATTTTCAAAGCCAATAGCAGAAACACCATAAAATCCTCTTAACCTAAACATTGTAAAAGATGATGATTAAGTTCAGATCAAAAAGTAGTTAAAGTAATGGTATATAAAATATTCCCCTCCTGGAGGTGATGAGGGGAAATTGTGCACCGACAGAAAGCAGATACACTAAAACCTTACTGGAACTTGGAAAACATTGTTCTGTTTCTCTACACTAACATTTAAATCAGATGTAAGTCAATGCCCTGAACAAAAGAAATACGGTTTTCTTTGTGCTGTCTCTGGTTACACTTTCTGTTCTAACACCATCACTACCTTTTGTGTGCCCCCCAAAAAAATTACAAATACTTCATCATTTTTCATCTTTTTATTCTGATGCATGGCTCATATACAGAGACAAATCACACTCATCATGGCCTGATGCTCAGTTGAAGTAAATCACAAGAGGGCCACTGGGGTTTTTTGTTGGGGTTTTTTTTGGAGCAGTTACGACAGCGCTCACAATCTTTGGACAACATGCATTTAGCAATTCTACATTTGTTTTTTCATCATGCTGGTATTTCAGTATAATTCTGAACACTGGGAACAGCTCCAAGTGTCTCAGGTCACTTCTGAAAGTACAGTTGGCATCAATCCCACAGGTCATTCCCTTGGAGGGCTTCCCAACATCTCACGAGCACCCAATCAGAAACACCAAAGCCACTCAAGAGACATCAATTCCCACACAAGCCCATCATCCAGTGACTTGCGCATGTCAAGCTCTGAAGAAAGAAATCCTGTTGCCCCAAACACTGGGCAGATTTATGGGCAGAAACAGAACACAGCATCTCCATCACCCTCCCAGCGCTTGACCCAGGCAGGCTGGACAGGGAAGGGGTGGCAGCAGACAAGGCTGTGGCAAGAATCAGAACCCTGTTTTGCAACCATTACTCCTGTCCTACTGAAGGCTATGGGTATGGAGCAACATCTCCAGGCCAGACCCTGATCACCCTTATCTGCAGCATAAGGGCAGCAACTACTTGTATCCTTATGCAAACCAACCACTTAATTGCATGGCTGGGTGGGGGGAGCAGCCTTAACAGCATGTTTATTTTTGTCAAGATGGCATGGGAACAAGGCACAGCTTTGCACGTGGGAGAAGGGCAGGGGTCACAGCAGGAAAAAAGTAATGACGACTTCTAGGTACGGGCATCTCCCGGCACCCCAGAGCCAGCAGATTCCAACTCTTCCAGCAAGTCATTCGCAGCCAGGAAATACCCTCCCTCTCAGTCATCACTCAAAATAATAAATATTTATTTATACATTGCATGCAGCCTGTTCCCTTGGCAAGGGGCTGAGCAGAGCAGAAATACGAGCAACGCGACCCCCTCGGCGTCAGAATAGCTGCAAAAGCAAACAGGGACCACAAGTCCCACCCAGGCAAGTTCAAATAGCTACCAGGAAGCATCAGCACCATCCAAGAAATTATAAAGACAACTTGAAAGTTTCTCAGTGCTTTAGATCTATTCTCTCTTCCAAAACAAGACCTTTCCCAGGTCATAATCCCTCAAAAGAGGAGACTTCCTACTCTATCACCAAGCAGGCTCAGCTCCAGCCATGACAAACAGGTGTCAGGTTGATGTCCTGGCAATAAAAGGAGACTGGTGCTGACGATGCCTTGGAGACAGCAATGGGTACAGCACAGCCAAAACTCTACGCAGTGAGCAGGAACTGAGCGGAGCACCTATTAAGTGGAATTGTTTTCTTTCTGTAATATAATAAGTCTCAGCTATCACCAGCAGCCAGCGCAAAGCCTCAAAGCCAAGCAGAATAATACATCCTCAGGCTTTTGTATCCTAGCTTGCCCCGATGGCTTCCGTTGTAAATCAGTTGTCATAGCTAGAGACCAGACTTGAGAAGCCGATTAAACGAAGCTTGCCCTGCTCCTGTCTGATGAAGTGCTCCTTCATCCAACTCCTCATTAACAGGCTCATGGATATCCACTGTGATTGTTAACTTCACGGGCTCATGAAGGGCATGCACCACACTGGCAAAAGGCCGGATCTGGAAGAATTAAAATCCAGCTTTTCCAAGTGGTCAGAACCCTGTCCCATTGCTGCATGGGTCACTGTGCTGGAACCACTCTCCCATGGCGGGTGAGGGAGCGCAGCTGAGGTCAGGCTGCTTGGAGAGAGCAGAGGGCACTGGACCAGCCAAAGGGCCATCACAGCTTTGAGGGTTTCCTGGTACAGCCATCCCCTGGCAGAGTCCCCAACAAACCAGCATTCCAGGGCAGAGGGACTCGAATTGGAGCCATGGAGAGCATCCATAACCCCATGCCAAGAGCCAACCAAACAGACACAGCAGTCGAAGTAGGTCCTGCTTTCAAGGGAAAGCAGAACACCAGAGACAAAGGCTGGTATACAATGGCCCTCTTTAAAATAATAATTACAATAAAAATCCATAGGAAAACTTCCATTGGCTTTATCAAGGCCAGGATGTGACAGAAGCTTGTGGAGCCACCCTGAGGGAAGGCAATTAGTCTCACTCAAGAGATGCCAAAAAATTTAGCAGAGCATCCATAATCACCCTGAAATATTCTCTACCAGCAAAGCATAATGGGTTTATCATTTATTTCTCAATTAAGTGGTGCTTAAGTTGACCAGGGAGTGGATTTCTATTGCACATTGATTAGGCAATAAAAATACATTAAAAAGCAAGTCGGACTACAGGCAAGGAACGTCATCCCTCTCCCTCTGCCAAGTAAGATGTCCTCCTGGGCAGGCTGCCGTACCTTCTCCCCACCTCTCCTAGCAGTTCAGCTCTTGTGCAAAACACTTTTACATAATGAATGAATTCCTAAGGCTACTTGTAAAATTACTAGGCGCAGCCTTGTTAAACATTCATTTGGATTTAAGACAATGCATTAAAAATCACAAGGCAAGTAAGCACCAAGTGCTATGCTACCATCAAAGTTAAATAAACAGGATAGGCCATCACCCATCCCCACTCTCCGCACTCACACACTCTCCCACAGATCAATAGCAAGGCTCATTGATTATAATTGGAACAGGATCACACTCTTTTCCTTCCAGGTCAAAAGACACAATGACTACAAGCCATTAAGTATTTTGTGGCACCACTCGATGACTGTATTTATGCCATATACGTAGTTATGATTATTCCACTGAATAATGTTCATTTATTTCAGCAACAGTCTGACAAACTATATTTATGCTGCACCTTTGGCCTCCTTGCTTGAACTCTGCTCAGCAATGTCTCTCAGCTGGGACTACTTCTAACACGCAAGCCCTCCAAAACAGCTTTCAAGCCACCAGTGTTTCTTGGATATTGTTTTGTTTAAATCTACTACAAAAGGGCATTTTCTCACTCTCCACGCTTCCGCCCTCCTCCCCATCTCATCTTTCCCCTCAAGCTCTTGGCCAAAGAAAACCAAGAGGATTTTAAGTTACATTTCTTGCATGCTCTCTGTGAGCACTGAGAGTCCGAAGCATTACCAGGGCTGGCCCAAGAAGCTGAATTCCATTAAACCAAAGCATCTGAGAAGTCCCATCACTACCTGCAGTCTCTTAGGAGCATCATGGGGGGCTGACTGAAAACCTAGGAATATCAAATACAGACATCCCCATACTGCAGTCACATGACAGCTTCCCTATCACACCAGGATTGCTGGGGTTTATGGACAGCCAGCAGCAGAAATATTAATGCTACTTCTGTATTTCAGAGAAATAAGAGGCATAGATACGTACCTATATTTTAAATATGTATGTATCTATATATGCATGTATACACATGCATATAAACCCCTTTGCTAGAGAAACAAAAAGACTGGTTGTCTGAAGGTGCTATAAATGCCCTTCAGAGCCTATTTAGCCTGGTCTGCATAATCTCACCAGTTAATTTGCCACTTGTAAGTATCTCAAATTTACACCAATAAAATCTGAGCAACCAGACAGTCTATATATAAATACATATCTATGCATGGAGCCATTAACATCCGTTTGTGGTTTGTTTTTCTTGTGAAAGATCAGGAGGGGAAGGGAGGGAGAAAAGGTAAAGTCCAAATCATGTGTCCTCACAAAGGACACAGAGCACTCAGTAGCTGGGGGAACTGCAAGCTCACACCCTGTCAAATGAGATAGGGCAGCTCCACACCAGTTTTCTTCATTTCAAAACTGAAAGCATGGCAGGGACGAGAACGTCAAGGAACACGGAGATAAATGTAGAAACTGATGTTGTGTCATGCCCTCATAAAAGGCCTGGGTACACCTACAGAGCCTTCCTTATGACTGTCATATAAACATTACACTGAGGCTGTGTACAGGAGATTAAACAGGAGGGGAGGGAAGCTTCACATGTGTCATGCTACCAAAGGTTATTTTAGGATCAGTTTAGAAGCTGAGCGGTGGGTGGCAGCTGATTATATTACCACAGGCATATTTAAATATCATGGGCCCAAATTCTCATCAGGATTTCTCATAAAGGCTGCACAGTGACTTGAGCTAGAATCTTGACCTGCAGAGCAGTCCACTTCCCCAGGGCTGTGGGGATCCCTCCTGGCCTTGAACCTTCCCTCAAAGCAAGATGCAGCCATGGCACAAGCACTCTGGCTTGAAAGGCCAGTGTTTGTTCAAGGAATAACGCCAAGGAGACACGAGGAGGATTTCCCCATCAAGGACCACCCTGCTCCACCATGAATGATGGTGAACCATCATGAGCACACAGAACACTTGGGGACAGAGCACATGCAAGTACCACACACAGTCCTACACAGCCATGGCATCACCAAGTTGTGTTAACCCACCAGCCAGCAACAAACCACAGTTACTTCCCCCTGTGCATTAAATGCCTCAGATGCATCTCAGCCACTGCTGTCAAGAGTTCCAGCTAGCAGTGGTTCACATCTTGATGGTATCTGAAGCTGAAGAAGGGCTTTGGAGGAGCACAGCCCAGCTTACCATTAATTCAGAAAAATCCATATTTGAATGACTGCTTATATTAAGAAATGCCTCTGTTATCCCACACAATCATTCACCTTCACAACCGTGAGCCATGAGAACAATGCTACCTGGTCACAGAGTCATATCCATAGCTTTAGATCACCAAACAATGCTGCAAGTCCTGCCTTTAAGTGGCCTAATACCAGATGACTTAGAGGAAACCACATAGGATGTTCATATAAAGGGTGACCACTGAGCAGAGCACCTAATGACAGTACTGTTCTCACATACAGACAGACAGGCCCTCCCCTAAAAAGGATCCTCCCAAGTGACAAAAAATAATCAAATCCTTGATTCTCAAATGTTGCCATGACCTCAAAAGTTGCAGAAGAAAACATATATATACACATAAATCTTTAATATATGTAGACACATATATAAATGCATATATGTTATAGGTATTAATATATTGATAGATACATTATAAATATTTATATATACTGGTATATATAGATATTAACATATCATTATATTCATATATGTAACAGGTATTAATAGTTTTCCTTTCAATCTCTTCCAGATTTCTGTACCAAACCCCTGGTTCATAATCAGATCTACCCAATTACTTTGAAGGCTTACAGCACAGTTTTGCAGTATGAAGTATAAAATCTGCAAACATTTACTGAAGCTTTTAAAGAGAGCTTTACACTAAAAATGAGCCGTTACCACTAAAAAGTAGCTATTTTCGTAAATCTGTAGCTGTTAATCCATCCAAAAACACCAAACAAAGTCAGTTTCATTTTAGTTCAGCTGTAGCTCCTCTCCCATTTTTAACTGCTCCAAGATTTTGGTACCTGTAACACTGACTAGGTTGAGGGGCTCATTCAGCTGGTGGTGGTTCTGAACACAAGTTAGAATCAGTTAATACTGGACCTGGGTCTTTGCTGGGATCAGAAAGAACAAGATGCCAGGTAATGCCCACCTTACCTGTTCAAGCATTTCCAGTGAAGAAACTACTTTCACTACCTTAGCAGAAAGGAGTTACACAGTTCCACAGAAAGGACCTCCAGCAGACTCCAACATGTTCTACCCCATAGAGCTGCTACCCAACAAACCAAACACAGCATATATTGTAGCAAGTACTGTGGGTAGTTTGGAACAGGCTGAATGGTACAAATTTCTAAGGTAGGTTCATACTGCTACTAATACAGTAACAAATAATAGAAATGGGGGCAAACAGCAGAAACTAATGCAATCTATACTGGTGAACACCACGAGAAAAAGTATAAAAACACCAGTTTCCCTTTCCATTACTTCAATGTATACACCCTTATTCAAAAAAATTTAAATTACCTGTTAAAATTACTAGCCAAGTAGAGAGAGGAAATTAAGTCTTTCACCCATAAAAAGTTCTACTTATTGCAAAAAAACTCACACAACTGCAAAGAACCATTGTAACCACTAACTTACATCACCTGCCAGAAATACGATCACCTCAACAGTTTGCAATTCAGAGGTTAATCTACTTAAAGTTTTAGGACAAATCACTACTCATTATCTTAGTGCAACTACACTCCTTGGCAGGATAAGGTCACGCTACCTACCAAAGAGAAAAATACCTCTCTCCAGTGGACCAAACCATGACAACTCATTGAAAGACTATTTTTAGCCATCTTCCAGACATCCTCAAAACAGTGAGATATATTTATTTTCGTAACTTCAAATTAACCTTTAACAAAGAATGGCGATTTAACTCTTTACCAATATACGACGACTATATATTGTTAAACTATAACTGTATAAGCTGTTAGCTACAATATAACCAGTATAAGCCAGGTTGCATGACACTGTTTGGAAGGTAACTAGTCCTCCTCTGAGCACATGAGCATGCACAATGACGCTGGTGTATAACCAATGCGGGGAACTATAAATTTCCCTCTCGATCCCTTCCATACCCAAGACTCCCATTATGCCACTCAGCTAGGTTATTACTCATCAAGAAAGAACAGCAAGTAACTTCTGAACCATTTCACAGCCAACGGCCGTTTTCTCCCCTCCTACATAAACAGAAATGCCAAATACCAAACCTATTTGTAGCAGTCAAGATGAGTTCTAACAGGCGAATTACCATGAGGATAAACTGATCTGGATGTTTACCTAACCACTAATAATTATTCCTACTTATTAGTTTGTTGACCCCAAATGCATGGGGTACTTAATAGAGAAAGTCTGATCCTTGCATGGAGGAACTCCCATCAGTAGGAAAGAAAGTGAAGTAAGATGAAACTACATGAGAAACCAATCTCAATTTAAACCACTTGTGACAGCAGGGACATGGATCTTAGCTTTCATTCTGCAAGAACCTCTTTTAGCCTTTACTGGAACTACCCCAAAGAAAGATGATCCATTGCTAGATATTCATCAAGTTATACAAAACCATAAATCTCTATCAACGTAACAGAATACCAGAAGCAGATGTCCTACAGACTCTAGGACTTCATCCTCTTGGCTTTTATTGATGTTCTTACCACCTTAAGAGGGTTTCAACTCTGGTGGCATGAGATAGTAGGTGACTGTTGGAAACATACACATGTTCAGCTTCAGAGAAAAGAAATCCTGAGAGTTAAACAGCCCAACTCCCTCGATTTTGCTCCTACCAAACAAAGCACACCCACGTGAATGCACACCTAATGCAACTTACTGATCATATCAATATACAACTGGGGCTGGTAACTGCTGGCACCACAAACCAGCAGTGTCCCAGTACCATGCAAACATTCAGGTTTAGCTGTGATCACTCTGAAGGCAATCAGTGTGCAAGATCACTACCAACCACCTTCATGCAGCTATACCTTGAAAAGTGACTCCATGAAAGTGGTATGAGGGTGAGGTAGGGAGGAAAGATGAGTGTAGTGTTTATTTCCTTTTAACTTTCCATTTCATATGTGTTCAGTGCCATGCCTGAACACGTTCAGACACTTCTTCCCTTCCCCATTTACCCTTTTTCCAAAGGCTTGTCCTACAAATTGCATCTGGGATTTGAAAATCTTTCTTTCCTATGCACACAGAGTAATAAAGAGACTTTGCAATCAAAATTCTGCACTTATGTACACCTGTGTTAACCCCATTGTCCTCAAATTAGTCCTTTAACAATGGCCGTGGGTTTGTACAGGTGCTTAACAAGCCCTTTAATTGGAATTTAACAAACAATTCCAACAGCAGGGGGGGGGGAAAGGGAAAAGAAAAGAAGAGGAAGAATTCAGCTCACTCCTTGTGGCACTAGCTAACGTGCTCAAGGAGCAGGAAAAACCAAAACAAACGTGAAAGGTATTTAGGTGTGGGCAGATGCTGACAAGCAACTCACGAGACTTCAAAAAACTGCCTGTTTTCTACTTAGATCCCCAAACCAGAGCAAGAGCAGGGAGTGTAAATGAAAAACTTTTGTTTCTCATTTGCACCATCTTTCCACTATTATCTTTACCCTCTTTCCCAATTCAACTACTTTGCTTCCAAAATGGACTTTGTATTTGACACTCTTGGGCCCACAGACTTAGGCCACAATCCTACAAGACCAAATGCATGGACCCAGCTGGGCTGAGGACCAGCCTCCAGAGGGCTGACATGCAGACAAGCCTGGTGCATGTGCAGGATGGGGCTGTATTTGCACCACCAGCTCCTGGGAAGGAAAGCACCTCCAAACCACTTACCACTGCATTAGGAAACGACCCCCAATGGGAGGTAGAAAAGCAAGACAGAGCCAGGCGGAAAGGCAAGCTTGAGGAAATGCCACACAGTGAGAAGAGAACATTGGCTGCTTTGAGTCACCACTACGACTAAACTCAAAACCTGCTTTTTTAGGCTGAGCTAGATTTACACAGGTAAAATCAAATAAAAGCTTTCTCCTGCAGTCACGAGCTTCTGCTTGCAACCATGACTTAAAACAGGCTTCCTCCAGCCCTTTCTCCATGTATCAAGCCATGGCACGGACTGTATATGTAGTTAGGCTTTGTTGTGATGGATAACTTGGTCATAACAGTGTAACAAGAAAGGTTATCCAGCTGGCAAATGAAAGGGATCAGCGACTTTATACGGCCAGCAATTACTCCTCAGTGATGGAGAATTACTACAGAGCACTCATTACTGAAGAGATGCCAGTTACTGACAAATTACCAAACTGAGAAATTAATTACCAGCTGAGAAAATAATGCACAAGGGATAGGACTGAAAAAGCCACGTTCAAGAGAGGTCCATAATTTGCAACAAGTACATTCTCATGAACAATTAGTCCTGGTACAATTAGTACCACACTGGGTACTCTTTCAGGATGGCAGACATCACTACTGGTCTGCAAACCATCAGTGGTCAAGACAAAACAGCAGCATCTAAAAATGGAGACATTGTTCAACCTGACCGTGACGTTGTCCAACACACAGACCCAACTCTGTGTTCCAACACTGCATCAGCCATTCAGCACTACTGCCAGGAAAAATCGTTGTCTCCCAACTCCTCCTTGTGCCTACAGGATGACTTCTACCCGTTCAGAAAACACAGCACACTCATAGGCAAGTGAACCAGGGCAATGAGTGCTCTGAGGAGCTGTACTCAGAAGTGTGCTTTGCTGCACACCAACAGGCATTTTTGCAGTGCAAGCTCCAAGACAAGCAAGTTTTCCACACCTTTTTCATGCTAGAGGCCAACTCGGGGGAGGGGGGGGGGGGGGAATCAATCTGCTTTTTTGCTAAAATATAAAAAGATCTACCCAAATTCTTCATCATCATCATCATCATCATGAGGTGGAAAATAACTGAGAGAGGTGGAGGTGGAGAAAATACCTGCATAGAAAAGCCACACATGACCTGAGCCAAAATTGAGTCTGTATTAGCTTTAACGTTTCTGTCATCAGCAGCAAGACATTCCTTTTTCCTCTGCCCGTATCTAAGGAACCTGGCGCACACGCTGGCTGATCCCAGATCTCCGAAGAAGGATGAATTAGACATACATCGCTCACAGGATCCCAACACAACGCCTAACCAGCCATGCCACAGGCCTTGAAGACAACGTGATACAGAGAAACACAAGACATCAGCCTAAAGGGCTCCTCTCTCTCTCTCTGCATTCAGATATAGTGGTGAATGAGGGGGAGAAACATAACACTAACTAAATGATTAAATAAATTAGCCAAGGTCGCTACCTCCAAGCCTTTACAAAGCAGAGATCCTACATTATTTCAGGGAGAACAAATAGAAGGCAATCACAAAGCCTGAACAGCTAAGTAAACGGACATCAAAATGACTAACTTTGCACCCGGGATAATTACTGAAAAAAATCAAGGAGCTTAATATTTCCTTTTCTTTCAAAGCAAAGGCATACAGGAAATTTAGCAGTCACGTTTTCTTCCTTGGGCAAGAACACCCACACTGCTCACTCATTCACTCCCATTTTCCTCTGTGTAGCATCTGACCAAAAGGAGCTCAGAACAAGGCCTCCAGACACTCCTGCATCACACACAGCAACAACTTTGATTTTTACAGTTTTACTTGGCTTGCTCACAAGGCTCAGTCTCATGTAATCCACAGGCCTGATCCTTCCCCTAATAAGACCAATGGCAAAACTCCAGCTGATTCAGTAGTTCTGGACAGACCTTGCAGTGGCAAGAGGATAAACTTTAAGGGTCCAAGCCTTATTCATTCACTTTTCCTGCTTCCACAAGTAATCCTATTAAAAGAACGGACTGCTCCTAAGAGTCAAAGATGCAGGATCGAGAAACTGACTGAGAAGTATTTGGGGTTCCTCCTCCAGCCAAGCACAAGCACATTCCCCAAAGCATCCTCTTATTTCTGAATATGAAATCACAGCACCAGTAAAAAATAACTAAAAGCAAAATGCCTGAAAAATGTCATTCTCGGCAGGAAGAAGAAACCTCAGTCCTTCTTTTAAAACAAGGGCAATCAAATGATGAGTAGCTGAAAATGTGGCCACACACACACTCCTTCACATACACATACATACACAGAAGCAGTACATCAGAAGTGAATCGGAGAGAGAAAGATGAATTTGAACCCTTTATCCCCTGTCCTTTATAAAAGCTGCCACTCAGTAAACGGAGATTGCTCTAATTACTGTGACAATTCTGCACTCCGTTCAAACAACTTTTGTGTTCTGGACAGGTTTCTCTGCGAGTTTGAAATTCTTGGCCTGAGAACCACTCTTGTCTAAAAGAGGTTTCTCGTTGCAAACGTAGAATGCAACACTAACAAGTTTTCCCTCTTTTCAGCTCCTTTCATTCTCCTCTTTTCCAATTGCCTGATTCAGGGCTTAATGGAAACTTGTCAAGGCTTTTCTTCCCACAAACCCTGTAGAGCCCCAAGGCAATCTGTGCACAGAGTAACCACAGGAATCTCATATTGTCAATTAAAATTGAATAGACACCTGATAACTGACTATACGCTCACGAATAATACACATCACATGCATATACACAGATGTGCCCACAGAACCAGTCCCATAACTGGGCACAGCAGCAGCACAGCGACACACCAATTCCCATTTACAGCCACCCAGCTACACCCAGGTTCCAGGTTTGACTTTTTAATTCCATATTGATGAAATTTAATTTCACATTTATGAAATTAAAAACAAAGTACTCGCAAGTAATGTAGCTGAGCAGCAGATTCCAATGGAAAATAAACTACCTACGTATACCAGGCATTTGGCCTTTAATAACCCTGGGGATTGTAAAGATATTTAGCTGCTATCCAGATAAAATAAGCTCTGTGGATATTCTTTACACAGCAGTTCTGTGACCCATACAGTAGTTATGTTTGTGACTAGCTCCTGTAAAGCACTTTTTGTTTGTCTGTTTGGTGTTTTTTAACTGACACAGACATGTTTTAAACTACATTTTACAGTGTACTTTAAGAATTAAGAAAAAGCCCATAGGGAAATATAACAGGGATAGAAGTAAATGGAGACATTTGGTTAATAACAATAAAAACCTCGAAAACTTGACTTCCAGACAAACAACTATAATCTATAACTCCTTCCAAAGGGAGAAAACCTTCTTGCCAATGGCCCAGAGAAAACAAAGGTAGAAACAGTGATTGCCATCTTATTCTTCTGATGTGCTCATTCAAGGTCATGCCTTCCCCTGGATTCTTTAATATTGGCAAACATTTATAATAGCGTAATTTCAATGGCAGTCTGCTCAGCCTGGGTGTAGATCAATGCAGCATCTATATACAGTCTTCCAGACCCTGCCTGTGTCACAGTAGTGGCCCTGGTTTTATAAATCTCTTAAATCTAATTAAACCAATGCAAACCTCTTACTGTGTATGCTCCCAAACCAGTTCACTGGTTTAACCAAGTTAAAATTATTCAGGCTAGGGTTTAAAACAGTTCCAAGAGAACCTTTATTAAATATTTGCATCAGTTAGAAATCAATTAGTGGCTTGTCTTGAGAACAGAAAAGCCTATAGCCTCAGACTTTTCCAGATCAGTATTTAGGGAGTCAGTGACTCCAGTGGGAGTTTGGATACGCCCAAAGAGGTACACCCCCCACCTTTTCTTGCTCTATTTTTTCCTTTCTTAATATAGGATGACTTGTTTCTATTGTATCAACATCCAAGAATCTCTCATATTCCCCAGGAAGTCCCTCTGCAGTATTTTCAGGTTAGCATTTTGTAACTATTACTTCCACATGCTCCTTTTGGAATTTTTTGGTGTCTCAGCTACATCAACATCACCAGTGAAATAAAAAAACAACCACTGATTTTGTTGTATACAGCATCTTTCATGCCACAGACACTCCACAGAGCCCTACAAAGCTGTGAGATAGATACTGGTTGAGGACAATTACATATTCATACCTGATAGCCATTAGGTATGCAATCATACTTCCCATGGAGCCTAGGGCATTAAAACCTGTTCTCCCAAGAGGGGAGAACAGTTAGTCAGGCCTAACTGTATCAGTAGGGCTAACAAAGTGGTTATGGAACCCTTACCACAAGAGAGTCCCTCCTGATCACTTCCTGGCCAAATACCTGCAGGAGTTTGGTACTGAAAACATCTGACTACAAAAGGAAGCTGCCCTTCCCTTGCACTTCCTTCAGCAAGCACCTTCTCCCTCCCTTGCACTTCCTTCAGCAAGCAGCAAAAGCATTTGAAACAAGGCAAATCCATTCTCCGCTTACCAAAGCCTACTTGTCTCCTGTAATTTCTATCATTTTCCTGTCATCATTTCTTCTTTGCTGAAACCAGCAGCATATGAGTCAGAGAGCAACCATTAACTTTTACAACTTCCATACAAATCCACCTACTCATATTAGAAAAGCAGTACCGACATGCTACGCAGCCTCAGACCAGAGCCTGATTCTGCCAGAATTCTCTGGGTTTCTGTGGGTAAGTCAGATACTGCAGAAGCAGGAGCTTGTGTAAGAAAACACCATTAGAAACATAACTTTTAATGTTTTATTTTCCCCTCCAAGAGTGAAGGATGCCACAGAAGCAGCAATATAACAATATGACATTTAGTCGAGTTTGGCTTTTTCAATACCTTTACCCACTTTTGAAGAAGTTGGCCACTGGTTCAAGACACACGGGGCCTGATCCAAAGCCCTTCATTATTAATAGAAGGCTTTTTTTCCACTGACTTCAATGGATCTTGGACCAAGCCCAAGGAAGACAAGATTTCACAGCAGTAAGAGTGACACACATTCTCCGCATTCAAAATAAAACAATACGGGGCATTTACGATGTCAATCTGTACAGTGTGGATTTGTTTGTATTTTGCTCTTTTAGAACAGGATCTAGGCTGGTGGATTAACACACCCAGAAAGTCTCTCCGAAGTTGGAAGGAATTATAGGCAGATACAAAATGCCACAGTGAGAGTACTGCCAGTATTTCCCCCACCTAGAATATAAAGGCATCCTTTACCACAACATTTCTTATAAGCTGTTGCAGCCACATTTTCAAGCATCCCATCACTATAAACTCCTTCAGTAACAGCTACAACATTACCCATGATGAATTAATTTGTATTAATATGGCTATCACGTGCATTTCCATATGAAACCCATTGTTCTGGAGCATTAATAAAAACCTCACCCAATGAAGTAACATGGAACCCCTATATTTAGTTTAAAGAAATTTTAACCAAATACATTGAAACAAAATTGCTAATATCTTTAGTACATCATAATTGGCACAGCAAGCAGAAACCCAGTTATCTTCTCAGTACGTATTTATGGCATCACCCTTCCCCATTCATTCTGCATTTTCTTAGAGAATCTGCTGTACCCTACATCTGCAATTCATTGACTTTACAATTTACCACATGTTGAGATGGAGAGGTCTCAGCTCCATTTGAATCACTGCACAAATATGCAAGTGATTTATCGTTTTAAAACTGAAGACTGCAGAAGAACGACTCCACTTTTCCTGAACATTACTCCTTCTGGCAGACCATGAACAATTACAGCGCGTACTAATTAAGCTCTGTAAATGTGCTGTGCCCTGCTAATGCCTACCAGGCCTCAAATTCAGTTGCATGAAGCCAAACTTCAGCCAGCGACTTAACTCATTCAGCACTGCCCGGTTGCCTGAGCGTGACCCCACGAAGAATAAGGGTCGAGGGTTTAGCCAGCCTAAAACAAAGGCGCAAGACTGAACAGATTTTGCCGGAAAGAATCAGAGAGGGGGGGAGATGCTGGAAGGGGTGGGAAGTGCCTTGGGAACAGGAGGAACATCCCTGTTGATAACCTGTTAAAAAGGTACAATACCACGCCAGCTTTGCAGTGCGGGGCTGGGGGATTCAGATCTGTCCCCGGGGGCTAATAAGTCACAGCGCTCCATTGATTAGGGAAATGCATAAAACCTTCAACAAAACTGTACAGCTATTTGTGGAAGGGCCCAATTGACATCCCCCTCTCTTCTCTTTTTTTAAAGTCGAGTTTTACATGGTTTGCAGAAGAAAAACATATGGGCAAAGGAGCGCAGCTTTCCACCACACACATAACCCTGCCTTTTGCTTCAATTAGTCTCCAAGCACAACAGTAACCTACAGGGAGCCCAAAAAAATCAACTGCTGGAGAAATTAAAGCTAAAAGTAATACCTAAGCACATCCAATTTGCCGCATTATCTTGTTAAAACACACACGCACCCCCAGCATAGACAAAATGCAGCATTTCAAATCTGACTGTCCGCTCTGGCAAAGCATGTTTTACGGGGAGCGAGCTGAGAATCACGAGCTTTGCTGAGTGAAGCAGGATTTCTCCTCGGGCCCCAGACTTTCCTGACACTTAAGAGTCAATCCCCAGATCCCAAGCTTCCCCTCCAACCATCCGTTCAAACACTGGCCTTCAAATACTGGCGGTTTCTTGCCCCCTCCAAGTTTCTACGATTTCTCCTCCCGCTCCAACATCCCTCCTTTGTCCTCCAATTACTCTCCAGCGGCCTCTCTGCTCTCACCATGCCTCCCCCCTCCCAAAATACCCCATCACCCTGCTCCCCTCCTCGCCCTTACACACTGACCTACACATCCATCCCAGACTGCCCCTTCCAGCAGGACACAAGGCTTCTCCCCTAAAACCTACCTCTAACCTCAACACCTTAATTCATTCAGCGAATGTTTCCCCTTAACATGGGCTTTTGCTGCTTTTTAAGGGGCCCTGTTTTATATGCACAGAACAGCCTAATATACATATTCCCAAGCATCCACCTTCTGCATAAAACCTGATGCAATTTCCCCCCACACCCCTGAGCTCAGTGGGACCCGAGAAAATTAAAGGACATTTCCAGGTGTCATCTGTCTTTAAATGTTTGCTTGCGTCGGTATCTAGGAAATACTGCACAATACTGCTGAGACCTCTGTAAAGGACGCGAGCTGTGCTTAAACTTCTTCAGCATCACCCACAGCCCCTTACAGCACTGCAAGCGTTAATTATAAACTTTGGAGCCTATGTCAAAAAAGAGGCACAAACACAAACCAGCAGTTGGGAGGAGGAGCAGAAACAGTCTCCGCTTTCGGGTGGGGAAAGAAGAGAGGATTTCCATATCTTCTCCCCCTTGCACCCCCAGCACCACACTCCATCTCTCATTGCTTATAATTAGTGAAAGAAATTTGACCCACTGCCAGTGTCTGTGGACCTTGGATATTATAAGGCCAGCGTGGCGTCAAATATCTTAACATTCATAAGTGTTATAGGCTGTAAATAAACCCCGTGGATTTATGACCCTGCGGTGCTTGCCAGCAAACGACTGTGGCACATTTCTTTCAGCAGACCTGTAGAGGTGCAAGTTTGCCTTTGGTTGTAAAATTAACCATTTCCTTCACAAATGTGCCCAATTAGAAGTCAAAGTTTTAAGGCTTACTTACATGTTTGCCAGGACCTGGTACTGAGGAGGTGCCCGGGGAGCAAAGCTTTAAGCCTTTTCCCCCACAAAACCTCTCAACACCCCCCCCCCCCCCCAAAGCAAAACTTCTCACAACAGCCCCAATGTGTGAGAAAACTGCCTGATTTCACAAAAAAAAAACAAACAAAAAAAAAAAACAAATATAAAAAGCCCCAGACTTGACAACCCGAGTGCTTTCATATGTGCCTATGGCCAGCCCTCAGTTTTGGCTGCTGGGAGGCTGGGGGGGGAGCAGGCGTCTCCCCCCCGGGCTGTGCCTGGAGAAGGATCTCCTCCCTTCCCCCAGGATAATGTCATCTGCTTCCTGTGTAGGAGAGCATTTGCTAAATCCAGGTTGTCTCATGCTTAACTGCCAATAATCCAACTTCCACATAACTCCCAGACAGCTGGGAAAAGGTCCTCAGAGTTTTTAGTCATGGTACAGAAACACACGTCCACACAAAAACTCTGCAGCTGTCCTTTTTCTCTACACCACATTTTTTATCTGATTTTGGGGCCCAGTCATGAAAGTCTTGACAAATTTAAACCATTTCTACCTACATTCCGGTTTACAAGCTCCAATGAAAGCTACACCATACTCTTCCCACCCCCACCCTCCAACCCCCCCCCCCCTCTTCAGCTCTTGAACAAAAAAAAATATGTGCTGATTTGTAGTGAAGAGGGGGGGGGGGGGCTAAAAACCCACCCCACTTAACATCATCAGCCCATGTATGAATGCATTCAAAAAACCTGGAAAGGCACCTACTGTATTTTCTTTCTTTCAGTACAGATCAGCCACTGGTGCACCTATTAAAATTGTTCGATTTCCAAAGCAAATATTATGTTTAATGAAGTGCAGTCCTGCAATTATCCTGTACACTCAAGTAACAGTACTGCATTATATTGTTTTGCAAGGGCCCAGAAACATGAAACTTCTCTCCAACTAATTTTCATAGCCCCCTAAAGAGAAGCTGATTGACTCAGCCATGCAGCATTTGCTCCAGAATGAAATCTTATCAGGGGAAGTTAAAAAATTATATATAAAAATCAATAAATAAGAAAAAGAGGAGAATTACAAATAAATCAGCTTCTTTACAGAAAAGAAGTTAACAAACACGGTCTGTTTGCCAGTGTATACCAGCTATGCTAATGCTATAGCAAAGTGATTCAGCAATCTACCTAATTAAGCATGAGGAAAGTTTCTTTATGGAGGTTCCATTTGATTTACACCACAGGATCATCAGTTCTTATTTAATAGCTTGTTTTTACACAAGTCCAGAAACTTTATTAAAATCATGTCCATTCAATTAAAAAAAAAATAAAGAATATAAATCAAATAATTCACTCCCCACTGAATAGCTATGTATCATAAAGTACCAAAGTGCTGACATACTAAGTTGTATCTACATTATTAAACTAGCTGGTGGACATTAATACTATAATCCATACTGCAGACATTAAACCTCAACCATAAAGATTAGTAAAGAATTAATATTGTCACATCGGGACTGAGACCTTAACACGCCAGCCATAAATATTTCTGAAGGAGATGAAAAACAATTAGCATAAATACCAAAGAAGGGCAAGAACACCTGTTCTTTTTCAGTGCGATAAGCATTTTATTGTTCTCTATTTAAAATGTAATGACCTGTGTAATTACAGTAATATTACATTGTATTGCAAGGGCTTGGAATGTCACACTTTGAAAAGTGTTGTCAAAACAATTGGAGGGAGGAAAAAAAAAAGGACCACCATTAACCCTTCACACCCCAGGGCTTTCAGCTTTTGTATTGGGAAGGATTATGTTGTTTGATTCAGCAGATGGAGGGAAAACATCCATTTTTCAAGTCAATTACAGAAAAAAAGTATCCTCCTGAATGTAAAAAATCTGGGCGAGGGGGCTGCTCTCCACCACAGCTCTCTCCAATTCCCGAACTTCAGGACCAGACACAAGCTTACTCCTACAGTCTCACTCAGCAAGCCTCAATTTAAGGGAAAGGAAGATAAAACAGCACCAGCAAAAGTAAGACTAACTGCCAGCAGGGTTTTCTCAAATCACAATGCATCTGTTTCCTCACCGAAAGCATTAACCAAGCTCTAGATTTAGGATAAAAATTAAACACACCAATTCTTCATTTTCCAGCTCTAATGGAAAACATTATCCTTTTTATTCTCCCCAACAGTCAGCTACCCCAGCCCCTCTGCACACACAGGTATGGCACTGGCACTGTCAGATGCATTACTTCATGACTATTTGACTAGACTTCTATTTAATACACATCTATTCTCAAAAGCAATCCACAGTATTCCATCAGAAGCAAGATTAGCATGCAAAAAAAAAAAAATCTATGACTTTTAAAAATAAAATTGTTCCTATCAAGCTTCGTAGAGTCTGCAGCATTTAAAGCATTATTCTTGATTTAATATATTATTTATCATAAGCAGAATTTATGATACTTCGTAATTCTCCACATTCCTGAAATTGCTGCCCACGAGTTTGCTCTTGAACAGACAATTACAGGTACGTTTACAAAGCACAATAACCCTGCTACATCCCCAAATAAAAGAGAAAAAATCCAGGGTGAAAATAAAACAAACCCAAAAATGTAAAAGCTAACCACACCCACAGACCTTTAATATTCTACAACAGCAAAAGAAAAGGAAAACCAATTTTGCTACATATCTGCATCACCTCTTTACCTTGCATGCTCTAAAACCCAACAAACATGGCTTCAGGATAAACTACATAAATAAAAATCAAATCCATAATTATGTAGAATCATTTATACATGTTCAACCTGTATTAAAAAAAAGAGAGAGGAAAAAAAAAAAAAAAACAAGAGAAAGATCTAGTTCGCCTGGAATTCAAAGCTGGTACAGCAGAGAACTAGAATCCACCTCAGAACAGTGTGTGACAGCCAACAGCTACCCCGCTGAATCTTTATAATATTCTGCTCTTAGGCCTAAATAAACAACTTTAATTTTTCCCAGCTATAATTAAGTGGCAGGCAAACAAACAAGCATACAGAATGTGAAAGAATAAGGTTAAGAAGATAGGAGAAGGCTGCTAGAGCCTGGATGTGGAAATAAGAAAATTAAAATCGCCTATCGAGTGTGGAAATATCCTTTCAGAACTCATCAGATAACACAAGCAGGCCACCTGCCATACCAACAATAACCCAACCTGGAATCTGCTGCACAGCACCTTGAATTCACACAAACCCAGCATTCCTATGGAGGCCTTTTTTAACTGTGGAAGAAGCATGGGGAAGAAGGAGACTGCCAGGAAAGCTAACTGCTATGGCATCCTATCCTCACATGCTAGGAGGGAAAGGATATATAATAAAGGTAATGAGGAAAAAATAAAGAAGTAGCTATAGAAAGAAAAATGCTTAAAGAAAAAGGCAGCAGAGGTATGCTTCCTATTAGCCTACCCTTGGAACAGTGGAATGCATTTAAGGTAAAAAGGAGGGGAAGGGGATTAAAAAACAAAAAAGAACACAAAGCTTCACAATTTGCAACAAAGTGATTTGTAACAAAGATTGTTGTGCCATCTGGATCCTGGTGCTTATAGAATTTGGAATTTATCACCATCATCCATATACATGTGGGTGAGTGTATTCAAAAGGAAAAATATAATGCATTCAAGCCCCTGAATTCCCCTCCCAATCATTACAATTGCAAACGGCAGTCACCCCCATGCCAGGGTCCCAGAAATCACCTCCTTGCAAGAAGAGCCTTAGAAGTGACCAACATAAATCCCTACCACAGCCCTAAATACACGCCAAGCCAGAAAACCTCCCTCGCTACCTCCCTGCCACTCTGCGCTTACTAACCCGTGCCTATACTGACGTTCTACTAAGTGAAAGCAAGACCGACCCGATGTTTAATATTTTAATGCTTTTAAACACTTGTAGATCTGATACACCCGAGTTGTCCAAGCCCTCGGTCATTAGTACAGCTTCAACATCTACCAAACAGTGCATCTATTATTGTAAATCGCTATCTCGTGTTACCACAAGGAGGGGGGGGAAGTGTATAAACACACACATGGTGATGGCGAGGACGCTTCAGGTTTCAAAGAACCAAAACAGCAATGCTAAACCCATCGGTAGGGAGTGTTTTTGTAGTCCCGGTGGTTTTAGCCAAAAAGCATTAAAAACTCTTTAAAAAGGAACGAAAAGGTGACATTGGAGAAACCTAACGTCAGAGCAGAGCGCACCGAGGGTGACGCTACAAGCGGAAAACCAGCCGGGACTACAAACCCAACCAGCAGACCCCAAAGTTTCCCTGAGATCTGGGTTAAAACTTGCTCTACCCCCAGGCACAGGCGTGCGGACGAGCACACCCCGCCGAGCCCTGGGTTAAAGAAAGGGAAAAAACAAAATCAAAACAGAGAAAAAAAAAAACAACAAAACCCACAACAACAAAAGCCCGGCCGCTTTCAGCAAATTGTTTTCCTGCCAGCACACTTCCAGAAGGAATTTTGCTCGAGTTGTTTGATTATTTTCGGTTGTTGCTGCCGCCGTTGTTAGAGCTAACCGAGGCGATTTCTGTTTCCGGACTCAGCCCTCCGCTCTGCCCTGACCCCTCCGGCTCTTCCTCCCCCCTGCTCCGCACAGCGCTCCCGAAGGCAGAGCCGCGCCGGGGCCGCCGCCCGCAGCACAGCCCAGGTGAGGAGGGGCCCCGGCCGGTACCGGGCACGGTGCCGCGCTCCCGGCGGGCGCGGAGGGACGAAGGGCGCGGAGTCGCCGCAGGGCCGGCAGCGCTGAGGCCGGACATAACTCGCGGCGTCCACGGCCGGGAGGGGCACAAGGAAATCGCCTTCGCCGCAGGCCGGGGCGGGCGAGGGCAGGAGAGGGTTAATGGGGAGGAAAGGGGAGGGGGAGCCGGCCCAGCCGCCACGGAGGAGGGCAGGAGGCGACGGATCTCCATGGAAAACGGAGAGTTTGGAGGGAGCGGATCCCAAGCTGGGCCGGGAGAAAATACAACACCCCCCCCGTCCCCAGCGAGATGGGGGGAAAAGGGAACGAGAAAAAAAATCAGACAACCCCTCCCCCCCCCAAAAAAAAGTAACTCCTTGGGTTGTCGTGTGTTTTTGTTATGATTTCCTGTTGTTTTGAGGCTGGATTAGGTGGTGGTTGGATTTTGTTTGGGTTTTCTTTTTCTTCCAACCCCCCCGCAGGGGAGGTTAGAGGGCTCCAAAAAAATCTGCCCACAAAACTGAAAGTAAACAAAACGAAAAGGAAAAAAGGAGGGGGGAAGAAAAAAGGAAAAAAGGGATAAAAAGAACGTAAAAAAAAAAAAATTGGCGAAGTGTAAACAAACCCCCAAAAGCGAAGTTTGGAAAGTTTGGTTTGCGGCGCTGGGGGGAGAACGGGGGGAGGAAAGGGGGGCGGCGAGAGGGGCAACGGGGAGCGCGGCGGGAGCGGGGGGGGGATGTGGGAAAGGAGGGGAGGAAAAAAAGGCACTTACCGTTCTCGCCGTCGGAGAGAGCGATCCATTGGGCAGATACGGGCTGCTGAGGTCGGGGATCATTATAAAGGGATAACCCGGGTATGGTGGGCCCTTAAACAACCCTCCATCTTGCCTCTTCGCAGCTAACATGGCGGGGAGACACGAGCGGGGAACGGGGAAGGGAAGGGGGCAACAGGGGGGAAAGAAGGGAAAGAGGATGGGGAGGAATGGGGGGGGGGGGGAAGGAAAACTTTGTTTAGCAAGTGTCCCCGAAAGAGGAGCCGGGCGCCCGGCGGAGGGGCTGCGGGCGGTGCGGGGCTGCGGCGGCCGGGCCCGCCGTACTCACCTTCCTCTAAACTTTCCCGGGATTTATCTCTGAAAGTTTCGGACCGAGGCGGGGGCCGCCGCTCGGCCTGCCAGAGAGCCGGGGGTCGGCGTGGGGCAGTCGGGGAGGAGGGTGAGTTGTTTGGGGGTTTTTAAGGGGGGGGGGGGGGGGGGGGTAAGAAAAGAAGGAGAAGGGAGGAGGAGGAATAAAAGGCGAAGAAGACGGGAAAGGTGCGGGGAGAAGGAGAAACAAACAGAACAAAACAGAAGGCATCGTTACAAGTTGGTGCCGCGGAGGAAAGTTGGGCGCCGGCGGGAGCGGGACCCGGCGCCCCCGGCCGCGGCGAGGCTGCGCGACCCCCGCCCGCCCGCCGCCCCGAACCGGCCCCGCGGGGGGCTTCCCCCGTACCTCCGAGTCTGAGGAGCTGTTTTGATTCGTTTCTGATTCATTGACGAGAGACGACTTGACATCAGCTAAATCCCTCTCCGCCGAGGAGTTCTCGGAGATCTTCTCCTCCTGCTCCCCTTCGTCTTTGAAAGAGATCAGTTCGTCGTTGGCGCCCAGGTCGTCCCCTCCACCGCCGTTCAGCTGCGGCATTTTCCTCCTGCCTCACCCACCAGCAGCAATTTTGCAAAAAGGGGAAGGGGGAAAAAAAAAAAAGAAAAAAAAAAAAGGAGGGGAATGGGGGGGAGGGGGGGGGAGGAAAAAAGAAGGGGGGGGAAAGTTTGCACCAAAAAAAGAAGAGTCCAAGGTGAAAGTTTCTTTTTTTTCTTCCCCTTCTCTTTCCTCCTGGGGAGGGGAAAAGAGGGAGGAGGAGGGGAGGGAAATGTCTCTTCTTTGCTTCTTTGCACCAGTGACTTTAGGCTTCTTCCTTTCCTTCTTCGGGATTTTCTCTTTCTTTCTTCCAGGGAGCTGCTCGGCGTGCACTGCGCGCACCCGCGCACGCACTCGCGGAAAAATTAGTAATAATAAAAAAATAGAGAGACGGGGGGGGAGGGGGCGAAGGGGAGGGGGGGGGGGGGGAAGGAAAAAAAATAATAATGCAACAAACCAACCCAAGAAGTCAGCTGTAACGGGGGGGCAGCCGCCGCGGATATTGGGAAGCCTGTGCCGCTCGGGTTTGAGTGAGTTGAAGTTGGACTGAGAGCTTTTCAGTTCAAAGGCGGCGCTGATTGACAGATAGAAAAAGGGGGATCGAAATCCGGAGGAACGGAGAAGTCTGGGATCCGGGATTATTGACAGGGAGCGAGAAACACACCAGGCACTTAATGAGATGCAGGAGGGGGCGGGGTCTCCACGGTGACGTCTGCATAAATAAACAGGTCTGGGGCGCGGGAGGGGGGAAGGAGGAGGAGGAGGGTGGGGGAAGTAGGAAACTAACAATGATCCTTTTTGGCATGGGAGCTGGAGGGGAGGGGGCAGGAAAACACTGACATGGAATAAAAACTCTGCGCTGTAGCCCAGAGCTGCAGGACCCGGGGTGGGGGGAGAGAGGAGGGGAGCAGCACCCAAACTGGCGCCCCTGTCTTCGCCCCTCGGAAAGCACCAACTTTTCCATCCTGAGCGTTAATAAACATAGCATCTCCTCGCAGTCCGGATTGCTCCTGGAGGATGTGTGCCCTTATTATTTGTGTACGTGTGACGGCAGGGCGCTGGGGGTGTTGGTTGTTTTATGTTTTTAAACCGTTAACGTTTTTTTTCTCGCCACTCGTTGGAGGTAAGAAACTCCAACCATAATAAACACGAGAATACAGTAAAAGCCTTTTATTATTATTTTTTTTCCCCTTAAGCAGCACTTGCTCCTCGCGTTTATTATGGTTCTAACACGCAGGATGAAAATGTGCGAGATCACTCGCTGAAGATCAGATGTTTCCAAATTATTTTATAGTAAGGCATAATATTATTTGGTCCTTGATGTAAAAAAAAAAAAAAAAAAGGAAGAAAAAGGGAGGAGGAAAAGGAATGTGACTGCTAAGAAGTTAATTAGCATGGCAGGACGGAGAATCAAGGACTCCCAGACTTCAGAAGTGAAAAGTTGTGGTGGCGTAAACATCACGCTGGGGGCAAATCAAAGTGAAAGCGGGCCAGTCCCGCGGCGGGGGGGTTACCCGCGGGGTAGCGCGGCCGGACCCCCCCCCCCCCCCCCCAATAGGGACTGCTGCCCTGCGGGGTCTGAGGAGCGCGTCTGCAAAGTCACTGTTGTGTAAAGTCACTCGGCAGAGCTCTGCCGGCACAGCAACAAAATGGGGAGCAGAATAATGCGGATGCAAGAAATGGCATCTGTTCCCCGAATATAATGTGGTGAGAGGGGAAGGGGAAAACAAATTGATCTTCCAGCAGTGACAAATTGTAACAATGGACAAGTCAATTGGAAACTTTTGACATGGGCAAGGAACAAAAGGAGGGGACCTGGGGGGGGGGGGGGGGGGGGGGGTGGTGGTGGTGGTGGAGAAGACAGGGGAGGGAAGAGGCAGTAATTTCAATGGAAATTAGTAAATTGCCTAATGGAAATGGTGTTTGAAAGCAAGGGACAGGCTGTACTAAATAATCCAAACATTCCTTCAGAAATCTAACCTGCTGCTCATGCTAAGGGCCATTCAGCACATAGGGTTTCCAAAACAAAGCCAATTTGTCATGCAATATTTAGAGTTTGGGGGCTTCGGCTAAACTGTCTTCTATAAAAAGAATAATGAAAATAATAATAATACAGAGATCGACAAGGCTAACACAAATTCTCAGGCATTAAAAAGTTCACATAGAAATTTGCATACTAAAGGGAAAGATGCAGACAAAATAGAAATAAAAAAATCACTGCAACTTACAACTTTAATATTAATCAGTAAAGCAGAAGTAGACTGAAAGGAAGCATGAAAAGAAGTAAAACAAATGTGTACATTTAATCAGACAGGATTGCATAGGACACAAAGAACAGGGCTAATTAGTCTCAGCAGGTAGGGACTAACCTTCAGACTTCATAAATAAATAAGTCTGTGAACAATGTCTAAGTGGGAATATGGAGACAGAAAAGGGATTATTTCAAGACACCAAGTAAAAACATGACTAATGAAATACTTCACTGTTAACTCCATGTACAAATGCATTGAACAGTTGTTTTTTTCCACTGGTCTTTAGACTAACTTGCTCTTTACTTTTAGAGATTTTACTAAATAACAGTCTGCGGGCATGCACACTCCCTATTTGCCCTTGATTATGTACTTACTGTCTTGGCTAACTAGTGCCTTGCAGAGTGACACCTTAACAAATATTCTGCATTTTTGTTTGCCCTTTCATTTTTAAAATGCCTTTATATCCCAGAACAATATGAGACTAGAAATACAAATGTGACAGACTCCTATTTACTTCGCAGGGCCATGTGTTCTATTTTGATCCAAATGAACAAAAAACACTTGCACAGTTTTGTTTTTCAAAGATCTTTTCACAATCTGTTGTGTGTTTCTTTTTAAACAAGTACACTTTTGCTTCAGTCCCAATGGAGTTGCTAACTACTTATTAAGCATCATCAAAAGCTGGTGTTCTAGACAGGCCCAGTCCTTGCCCAGAGCTGGTTGCAGAAGAAGGGCCTGATTCTGTAGAACCTTACATATGTGAGTAACATTACTGAGAGGCTGCTCACAAGGGTGATGACACACCTGGATGACTCACACAAGTCATGTTACTCGGATGAGTAAATGCCGATAGACGGGAGCTCAGCGCTGCTCTCACAAGCCATGTTGTTCATGGAGTTCCTATGTACAGAAGTTGGCTTTGGTAGCTTCACGTTGGAAGGTGGAGGGTCTGTGCTCTAGCTGTGCAAGGTGTTGCCCACAGCTGGAATTCTGACCTCACAATAGATTCAGAGGAGCCCTGTGAAGGGCTGGGAAACCACTTTCTAGCTTTCACGGTAACATCAAGTTCTTCCTACTGCAGTCTATGGTTTTGTTTTCAAACTGCTGCTTATTGCTAGCTGAGGTTTGAAGTCCAAGTACAAAATTACACGGTGTAATTAAGGTAGTACAAGTCACTTAGGATAGCTTATGCATCTTACTGGTATCATTTTCCTTTATGAAACGGTTCCTTGTTTCATGCTCAGGGAAGTGCAAGCTCTCCAGGGGTCGATAGCACCTGTTTGAGTAGCAGGTTCTCAGGTGGTACCCAAGATTAAAAAAGCATAGCATATAACAGTGAGAGAAACAAAATTATTAAAGAAAATAGTCAAGCTAATCTACTGCACAAAATGTGATTTATTGTTTGGATACCTGATTTTAAATAACAGCTAGCAGAAGGACAAAGCAGGGTGCTCCAAGTTCAGTCTTCAAGAGGTGTTGGCTTTCTTGTCCAAACTGACCTCTAGCATAAATGAGGAAGTGGAAGTGCCTTTCTCCAAGCTTTTGTAACTCTCACCACTTGGTACAGTGCACCAATGGGGTTTGGTTACTGACAACGGTGTCACCGTTCTACACCTTGGCACATTGTGGTGCCAAGAATCCTTTAGTATCTTGAACAGGAATGGCAGAAAAGCATGGAAGGTTCGCCTGCCAGTTCACATTGCAATGAACTGGATAGGGAAGAGGTTGATCAGAGGCAGCCAAGGAAATTCATTGTTTTATGAAAAATGTACTGGAATCTTTTATGCCTCACCAGAGGCCCAGGTCTGTATTGGAGAAATATGGTCTGCTAACTGCCAGCTGGATCTCCTGATGGATGTTTACATATCTGGGGTTAGTCATCCGTTTTCATGGTCTTCTCAAAAAGGTCCCAGTGTAGGTTGCAAGTGTGTAAAATTCAAGCTATTTATTTTGGAAAGATAAAAGGACTTTGGCTGACCAGGCTGGGATTTGAGTTTACAGCTCAAAGGAGTCTGCATGTTTACAAATAATCTTGGATCATTAAATCTGCTCTGAATGTCAAAAAAAAAGGCTTCAACATTGAAACGGTTCCAGTAACACCACGCAAACACATCTGCCCACTGCCTTACCAGTACTGGCTCTTCCAGAGTTAGTTTTTTCTAGGGCAGCCTAGATGACAGCACGAAAACACAGAAACCATGGCTCCCTTCCGCAGTCATTTGCATCAACACAAACAACCACATGTGAAAATTCAAGAAAGCTATCAAATAGGAAAATATCAACAAACAACCAGGTCGTGGTGCTACTGCTAGGTTTCTTTGTGGCTTTGGATTTCACACGTACCGAATAGGTCACAGTGTGTTATTTGAGTGATAGCTGTGGCCTTTCTGTCCGCTCTTGGTGGAGAAACATTGGAAAGTCAGGTACCAAAAACCTTGAGCTTTGTTTGTTTTCAACCTCACAACACAGCCTGATGTCTCTCAGTCTACGCTCTGCTTCCCAAACCATGGTTATGGCTCAGTAGGAACGTACCTCCCTTTTAGCACCTCAACCACAGCTGTACCTCTTGCTTTTGTTAGAGATAATTCTGTCTAATAATAAAATGGTTAATGGGTAGAAATATGCATTCATGCAGGGATTATTCACACTTTATCATGAGGTGATATTAAGCACTATAGGAGTGAATGACAATAAATAGGCTTCTGAAATACAGAGCCCTCCATAAATATGCCATTTTTATTGACAACATGTCTTTTAACCCTAATAGTAATGGAAGAAATCCAATAAATGAAACATTTACTGCATAGCTTGCCTTATTTTTGGGTGGTGTCTGATTTCTTTCTAGCTGTCTCTAGAAGACGTTTTTAGCCTAATTTGCTCCCTAGAAATTTCACTCACTGGAGTTATACATCTATGACGTTTTATTGCCTGAAGCCAAGTCTGAATAAGAACTTTCTTAAGATATACTTATCCTAATGTCAGTCTACAAGAACTGGGCTGCTTTAGTTTGATTTATTTGTGCAACAGAGATATGTATGCACCTATGTAGCTGGCCATTGCTTCAGACTGGATCTAATATTCCAAACAGAAACAAATGAATAAAAACAGCAAGTTTGGCCATGTTTAGTTATACATAGTCACTTTAAAACTAATCAAGGCTTAGATTTGTATTTATATGCCTCTGTTTTCTAACCAACCAAAACAGTATTCCATTACATTTACAAAATACTCTCACTTCACAGGAAAGGACTGTAGGTGTCTATATGTATATGCTCACAGGCAAACATCAAACACCAGCTGGATGCAGTGTGCTTCTTCTATCTAAGAAATACAAGATGGCATTTAAGGAGCTGGAGCACAGGGGTCACTGTCTGAGACTGCAGACCATTGCCTGGCTGGTTCCCTGTGCTTTTCTACCTGTTGCCTTTGGGCAGTCAGTGCTTTGGACCAAGCTCAGTGAGTTTGCTGGGATACTGGCCCCTAAACAGAATTTGTGGACAGTATAACAATAAAGATAATACGAGTAGAATAAATTGGCTTGCACTAATGCAGCATCAGTGAGGGTGGTCTTGTAGGTGAGCTGAGAGCAGATGATGGTAAGGACGAACCTAGCAAGCTTTAAGCCATGAGTATGCCCTCAGCCAGAAGTGACTGCCCTTTCAACCGACACACACTAATTAGTTGTGTATGCATTCGTAGTCTGTTGCAATATGAGGTAAAAGGGATTAGTTTTGCAATGGTCGAGGAACATGAACGTGCGCCAGCTGCATTCCAGCTGTAGGGGTTCCGGCTGATGGATGCCAGGAGTCAGCACGGGGGTAGTAACTTCTTAAAACAATCAAGTTTAACAACATAGGATTATCTGATCATACCATACAATCACAGAAACACTCATGTTGGAAGGGATGTGAAGACATCTCTAGTCCAGCCTCCTGCTCGAAGCAGGTTTATCTCTGAATTCAAACCCATTTGTTTAGGGATTTGTCCAGTTAGGTTTCAGAAGCTTCCAAGGGCAGACATCTGTGCGTCAGGACTTTGCATTTGTCTTGTTGAATATTGTAATGTTCCTGTTGGCCCATTCCTCCAGCCTCTTCGGTCCCTCTGGATGGCAGCTTTGCCCTTGAGCATCTCAACTGGGTTTTCCAAATTGGTGTGACCTACAGATGTGATGAGACCTCCTTCAGGTCATTGATGCAAATGTCAAAGAGTACAGGAACCAGGACAGGCTCTGTTAGTACTGTACCTGCTACTGACAACCAAGGGTTCAACCCATTAACCGTTGTTCATTAGCTTAGTCATCCAACGGTCTTTAGTTGTCTACCCATTCAAACTGTAATGTTCTAATTTGGATGCTAAAGTCTGCTCTTCTGAAACCTCAGGTTTGTGCTCCCCTGCTTGTCTTCTTCACTCTCATCAGGATTGCAAGCTGCTTGTAGTCACTGCAGCCAAGACTGCTGTTGATTATAACATCCCTGTCTAATTCTTCCATGTCTGTTAGTAGCAGACCAAGGAGACCATCACCCACCCTTTGGCCATGCACCATGTTATGTGTATGGCCAAAGTTAAGAAGTTTTCCTCAACACACTCCAGAAACCCTCTGAACCTGTTGTATCCCACTGTCTCGTCCTTCCAGCTGAAGTCAGGGAGGTTAAGTTTTCCCAGTAGAACTGTGAGCTGTTAATCTGGAGAATCCTAATTGTTCAAAGATTTGACTGACTTCGTCACCCTAATCAGGTGATCTGTAACCCACCATAGTGTTACTCTTACTGACTTGTCCTCTGATCTTGACCCACAAGTTCCCAAACAGCCCATCTGCAGTTCCCATACATTTATGCTGCTCCTTTATATAGAAGGTTCACCTCCTGCTTTTTTTCCCTGCCTGTCTTTCCTAAAGAGCCGATATCTGTCCATCCATAGACCTCCAATCACAGGAGTGTTCCCACCATGTCCCAGCTGAGATATCCTCAGACCACAAGCAAGTCGCTGCATACCCTCATGTCTCAGTATTTCTCTAAATCAGCCCACTTAGGTTTCATGCTCTTCAGTGCACCACTGTTTCTTGCCCTATGTTTTTCTGCCCCAAATAGTTCAGATCTTCAGAGCAGTCTAAGGCCACTGTCATAATGCAGTGCATAAGGGTGACAACAGAGGCTGACCAAGAGAATGTTGTTTGGGCTAAGACAGGAAGTTTTAATTTAGGCTAAGAAGTAGATGAATACTGTGTTTTCTGCAAGGCCAGAGTTAAAGCTCTGACCCCAGCTAGGTCTGCAGGCTGGCAGCCACACATCCACACAAGAAGTGTGGCCAAAGGCTCTAACAGAGATTTCCATCTTACAGAAAATGGCAGGAATGTGGGGTTTCTTTTGTCTGTGGAAGCAGTTGCTACCAGGTTTTTGCACAGAGCCACCACTGTGCCACTGAATGTGCAGACAAGCTCCTGACATTGGGAGTTTATAATCATATTAATTAATAGTTGATCTATTAAAGCATACACAAAGTGAAAGGGCTCTCAGGAAAATCCTTCTTGACTTCTCCTTGAAGGTATTTTAATAGCTTAACCGGGCCATTCATAATAGAGACATTTACTGTATTTTATTATTTCCTAGCAAATCATTCGCCGGTTAATAGTTGTGCTTTAAAGGTTTTTTTGGCCTTTCTTTTTCTTCCTCCAGCTCTGGAAGTATATGTCTTCTTTTTTCCTTCTCATTTGGCAGAGGCCTCCCAACTACATCAAGCAGTTTCAAGTCAGCCAAGGAGATAGTCACTCCGAGTCCTGCTGAAGGAGGAGGGAAGTCTCTCTCTCTTTGTAAAATTTGCTGCCATTTATCGACAGAGTTTTTTCTTGCAACAAGGAATCTGAGCTAGTGCATACCAAAAGAGTGGCACTGGAGACTTTGTGGTTGGCTGTTGTTTCAGGCACATGCAGGCTTTACATAGCCTGAGGGCATAAATAAGCAGACCGGAGGGAAGGGGCAGACCTTCCTACAGTACAATTAGGTGACAATGAGCTATCCGAAGCAATCAGGATAGCAGCAACATCAAGTGCTCTCCCGATGTCTCAGGAGCGCTCCCAAGATTTATTGCATCAGAGGCTCTGTCTGCTGCTGGTGCCTCTAGGTAGCGTCTCTGGAGAGGCACAGTTGGCAGGCGCATAGGAACAGGGTCCTTTCTGGGAAACTTATTGCAGCCCAAAGTATTGCAATTGGCTCCAGTGGAGCTGATGTCTGAGCTCCCTGTCCTGACTTAATTCAGGATCCCTAGAAATATGAAAGGGAAGAGATGGACCTGCAAGCTCTATAAGGAGGCGTGTGTAGGAGGGGCAATTTACAGGAGGAACTCCAAGCATCCTTCATCTGCTAGGCTGGGAAAAGAGGCAATAGGTCTCAGGACATTTGTGCTCTGGTTCTTCAAGCCAGCCTTTCTTGACTTAATTTCTCCTTCAGAAAGCACGCCACTGCAAAAGGGAGGCCAGGGAGCTGCTCTCATCCTCTTCCATCTTGGCCATCTGATTATATTAGCTCTCCCTTTTCAAGGATACTAATCCTACAGATCTCTGCTTTATAGGTGAGAGCTTGCTGGCCCCGACCAGAAACGAGGTGGCAATTTCAAACCAAAAGGCAAATATAAGATAAATCAGCACGTCTCATGGAAAATGCCTGTGTTTGGATTTCCAGGCATTTGTAGATGTAAAACTCCATTGAAGACTTTTCCTTCTAATTAGGGAGGCACAAAGGGCAAGGGTGAGCCCTGCACTGGCAAGAAGAAACACAGTGTATTTAGTCTGCTGTTTTACCTGAGGCACAGGTCTATCATACACACCCGCTCCATTCACCCTTTTTACAACAACTCAGGGTTATACAAGAACCTCTGTAATTCTTCAGGCAACAGCACCCTTAGGACATCTCCTGCATCTGTGGGAAGACATAATCTGGCATTCAAGGCATTGTGGTAGAATTGGCATCTCCACTGCTTGCCTGAGGCACCATCTTCTCTCTCTGCCTTGCCAGCCCTCTTAGCTTAGCCTCCTTCTCAAAGGCAGGGAGCTGAGGCAGTGATTTTGCTAAAGAGGGCTGCAGAGGAAAGCAGAGATCATGTAAATCAGAATAACACTGGTCTCCAGGTTCCTTTGGTGGCCCAGACAGAAGAAGTATGTATACAGAGGACCTGGGAGAACTGTGCACATCGTTACCAATATATATGTGTCCTCTGGCTTGTTTTCTCTGTCCCGCTCACCTAAAGGAACCTAAGTCCAGGCAGGAGCGGAGAGCATGGCTAAAATAGTACGTGCGGCCCATTTTGCATACTTTCTGTGGCACTGGAGCTACATGATTTATGACTGAAACCTTGGCTGTTGCAGTATGGGACAATTACAGGGAAGTTGGCAAGGCAGCATTGACCATCTTGTAGGAATATGAAAATCCTTCCTTCCTCCTGATTTCAGACCTGAAAAGTGGTGAACTCACACTGCTCCCTTTGGGAGGTTAACCAAAAGCTGGCAGAATCAGACCTTAAGATGTTCCTGTCTGGACAAAAAAGTGCTGTCATCAAGTCAATGACCTTCTATAGCCACCTCAGGACATGCAGGTACTTGACAGAAATCCTGTTGCACCAATTAGGTCATGTGTGCATGAATCTGTTACTAAAACCCATGAGGTTCTTTCTGTGCACAAAGCTAGGTGTTTCTATTTGAGAGTGTGTATAATGCGCTCTTTCGGCAAGGACTGTCTATTTTTACTAAGGGTATATACAGTGTTTAGCAGAAAATAGCAATGTTAGTTTTGGTTTAACAGAAATATTTTACCAACGTGTTTCTTTTTTCTGCAAGCAGATGTTATTTGGATTTAAGCACTACTTTAATACAAATAGATAAAAATAGGATTTTTAGGAGGCTGTTATGTTCTGCAGCTCTGGGGTCCTGTATTACAGAGGTCATTGAATTTCAGCAAGTGGTTCCTGCCTGAAGTCTTGTCAATTCTAGCTGAGCTACAGTATTTCATTTAGAAAGACATCTGGCCTGGTTTTAAAGATTTCAACCCCCTTCCACTGTAGGCAAACTTTGTTCCAGTGGTTGTTTGTTACTGTCTCTGGGGGAAAAAATGCACCACACTTCTGTTTCAAACACATCTTCCTCTATTTCCAACCAAATCATGTTAGAGTATTATCTTGAATTGCCCTTTCATCACCAGTAGGTTTCAGTCCTTTTCCTGCAATTCTGTTGCTCATGACTGAGCAGGTCCTCACGTCTACAGATTCACCTCCCTGGCATCAGCAGGACCCAACAGGCAGAGGCTCCGCTGCCATTTTGCAGATTGCAGGGTAAGGCAGTAAAACCAGGCCAGTTTGAAGATCAGCGACAGCAGTAACATGGCAGAGGGCATTTTGTCTCTCCCGGCTTTAAGCTGGCCACCTGAGTGTCCTGTATAGTTAAAAACAGGCCCAACTACTGACTCATCCCAGCTCTATAATGTGCAGTGACTCACCTCACCATGGTACCTGTCTTGCTCCTCTGACTGAAGCCAGTGCCTAAAGGACTGGCATAGACTACACACCATTTACATCCCCAAGAGCTGAACTCCACTTTTAATGATGATACTTTCTAGAAGGAAAAGTCCACTGGCTGACAACAGAAAGTGTCTTTGTATGCCCTAGAATTATTGTCTGGAGTATTAAGCCAGTTTACAGTACACTCCTGTTTGTGTTCCCTAGTTGAAATCTTGACCATAAGGACCATAAAGGACAGACATTTCCATCTTTTAATAAAGGAAGCACAGAGAGTATGAGAGACAGATGTGCAGGAACTGTGGTTTTAAGGGAAATGCCAAGATTGTGACATTGGGTATACAGTGTCTGGAGCTGGCACCAACATTAATTCAAAGGAATATATGATATTCTAGTATACCTTTGACCAGAACTCTGAAAGTTTCTGTAAAATCTGTATGGATTTGTTTCTGTTAACAACACAGGGCGCCCTTGTTTTGTTTTACTTTCTAAATGATTTATTAGGCTTGGTTTTCATCAGAGAGATATGTGAAGTTTAACTTTCCCTAGTTTTGTTGGCTGACAATCTCACCTCTTTTATCTTGACTTCTTGGAGAAAAGTGGCTCACCTCATCATGCTGTAACATTTGTAACCATAGGTCAGCTTCAGCTGAATAGAACAGGAGATTGTGAGATCAAGAATATTTGCATCCTCCAACTTAGTGACTATAAGAGAGGTCCAAATTAGCACCCAGTGGAGGGAAGGTCCATAGGGATAGGGAAGTGTGGGTGTCAGAGAGCAGGGAGCCCATGAGGGGAAGGTGCATGGAGAACAGTCTGACCAAGTCCTGCTGCTCACCACACTGCTTTTTCAGTGTTAATAATGCCATCATCGCACAGAGCTTGCACTGTGAACCCCTTCTCCCACTCACAAATATGAAATAGTTTTCCTTTTCGCATCACATCTCTTGCAGTTGCAGCCACTGGAAGAATTATGTTAGTAAACAAAACTAATTGACATACTCTTGACTGCCTTTAGCTTTTCTCTTACTCTCAATTTTCTCTTACTCTCATCAGCTGCATTTCTCAAAACGGTAAAAACCACATTTAGACCCACCATCCTCCCATGGACTACCAGTGATCTACTAGGCAGAGTTTGGAAATCTCTGTGTTGGAGTTCATCTTGGAGTCTGTACCAGTTTGACCTGAGGATTATAAAAGATTCTTTTTTTACAAAAGCTTAACTAGAATGTCCCAATTTATTCCAAATTCCCAGTGTGGACAAGGAAGTGATACTTAGCAAGTTATAACACACACTTCAGCAAGACCAGCTCGTACATCGTAAAGCACCACTTGCCTTATCTGTGCTGGAACAAGTTGCTCTGAATGCACTAACTATTCTAACAAAAATAGTCCAGACTTATCTCAGAATGCGCAGGGGGAACTCTCCCACATTGTAATGGAAGGGCACAGGGGCTGAAACTTGGACAATGATTTAATCTCAACCGCACAATTCACAAGGTTATAGTTTAAAAGCAAATAAGCAAGCACAGATGATATTAACAATTCCATGACAAGTAGCTTCCCAATTTGTTCAACTTCTGATCTTCACTTAATGGGCTGTCCTGTTTTTTTTCCTAAGCACTCCAGTGGTAATGTAGTCTGCTGTGAAAGATAAGGCCTATACTAGCAATGCAAACAAGCAGCGAAGAAATAGCTTTGACTACAATTTAAGTCTTCCTCGTGTATCACAAACAAGCACCACAAGAAGAAAAAAAGAGAAACCCACAACATCTTGAATGCAGCGATTTTTATATCATCCAGAGAACAGGGGGAAAGCCTGATTACAGTTTAAAAAGTCTTGTTACTGCTGAAAATGCAGCAGAATTTCCTCTTGAAGCCACGCCGTAGGTAGGCGCAGCCTCAGTGGTTTCGTTTGCAAGAAGCTTTAAAATCTCTGAAGATCTCTGTTCACACAGACAGATTTATTCCTTCCCAAGAAGAGTGAAGGTTATCAGTGTGTCTGGAGATACAGCGTCCCAACCGAAGTTTCTGTCTGTGGGGAAGTTCTTGGGAAGACAATGATTCTCTCTGTCCGTTCACTTGTACCTTTGTAGAGTGGAGGTATTGCTGGCCTACTGAGCAAGGGGTTTGCAGTCAAATTAACTTGTAAGGCCTTAGAAAATGTTTTCAGTCTGCGACCTACAGACTCCTGCTACCTTTGCCTGTAAAAGGTTAAGGAAAACCATTTTGCAGATGCTATGCAGCATTTCCATCTCTGCATATGGAAATGCATAAGGCAGCCATACTTTTCTTAGGAAATTTGTAGGGGTCCACAAATCAAAAAAGACTGAAAAAAAGATCTCATCTTAGATCTTAGATCTCATCTGTTCAGATGAAAGGAACTGCTGAAGACTGAAGTGTAGGTAGATATTAATATGTCATGATATTGTAACTAAAGCGCATTATACAGCAGCACAATGTGATAAAATAGTTCTATCCTTTACTCTTATAGGGATATGAAATAAAAACGTAAGAAATCAAGCCAGACTGGGCTGTTTCATTTTACCTCTTAATTCCTGAAAAAATACTTTATTTGTAATAGGCGGTTGTTAATCTTTTTAACAATTATATGCTTGGAATTTTTAATCAGAGTTGGAAAACAGCTCCACACACAGGCTTGGCTTAAGAGTAATAGCTGTGTATGATGGAGGAAGCACTGAAGTCATGCAGGGCATCTTAATATGAATACATGTATTAGAAAATATTGCATAGATGTAATGTAGCCCCCAAGTGTAAAACTCACACACACTTTCTCCTCCTCCCTCCCTTACTCTTTTTCTTTCCCTCTCTCTTTCACTTACAGTTTCTCCCCACATTTGCTAAAACTAAAAATAAATCTGCTTGTTGCTAGACCTGTATGAAAGCCCCCCCCCAAATGTTTAAAATTGTGAGGTCGAGCACAAGAAAATGAGTGCATTTTGAGGGAGGGAGAGAATAGGATTTTTTTTTATATCGGCAAAAAAATACTGGAGGTAGATGTCTGTGCAGTTGCTGAGCTTTTGTGTTCTGGGGCTAGGAGACTTGAATATTATTAAGGGATCAGTCGCAAAGTGCATCAATCTGGCATGTACTAGAGCCAGATATCTATTTGCCAGGAACTGAAAAAAATTCTCAGCAGGCTCACAGTTGAAGACTGGTGGACATCGCTTTGATTCAAGAAAGCCCTGGCACAGATATCTTCCTGGATATGGATAACATTATGGACTTTGGGGAACATATTAAGTCACCCCCCGAGTGATTTGGTAGCAGCTCTGGATGTGAATTATACAACTCTGGATTGATATGTTAAGGACTTAACAATTTCTGTCTGCAGCATTTCCAGCCTCTGAGTGAAGTGTTGGGTGTTTTTGCTTTCGGTTTGAGGGCCAATTGTGCTATGCTATGGAATTCCTTTTTAGAAGTCTGCAAATAAAAGAAAGTATAAATTAAAAAGAGGGTGAGGAGAGTGACTGTGAGTGAGCGTGTGTTGCTGTACTGCGTTCAGTGTTCCTCTAGAACAAAGTCACACTTGAAGGCCTGGCTTCTTTATTTATACTGTTTGTTTATAAGATCCAGGAATGCTTGTTTTCAGCATGGAATAATTTTTGCAGTGGCTTCAAATGAAAATATGTATTCAGTAAAAACAAAAAATCAACTGGGAGCTCACCAGGGCACTGAGAGGCCCATTTAGACTCACAGCAGCCCAGCACCCAAAAGCTCATTAGGCATTCATGAGGAGCAAACTGCCCTATTGGCTCTGCTCTGACTTTGGGGTGGTTTTCCTGGAATTCAGCTGAAAAACACAGGTGTATGCAACAAATATGTTTGGTTTTTGATACCTGACTTCAGTTGGGTACTTTTGCTGGATGGCAGCTAGGGTGAGTGAAGACATTTGAGACTTTTCCTGGACCTATTTGTTTTCAGTACCAGACTTTTTTTCTTGATGACAGGACTTGGATTTGATTACTTGAGTTTGATCACGTGTGTTCATTGTGAACATTACATCTTTATTTCCGTGTAAAATGAAAGTGCTTTTATTCTTACTGAGTGTGATATGCACAAGGCAATGGAAGGCCGTGTTACTTTCTATAGTATCTTTTGTATAAAATAATTTCAACAACAGATAAAGAAAATAGGATGAATAGAGGAGGACTGCAGCCTCCACATGCTGTGTACAATGGGGACAACTCCTTTATATTGCTTTGTGAATTCTTTGCCTAGTATCCCTGACTTTATGGGCCATTATTGCTTATTACATCCCATGCAGAACATCTTAGCCGTAATTGCATAACATATGAAAACCACCTTTTTTTTTTGTGTGACAAAGTAGCATTAGTGAAATATTGATAATTTTAAACTTAAAACCTTTTGTCCTCTTTTCCTCTAACAAAGAACTAGGTTGCCTATAGGAGCGTTAGGAAGTGAAGGCTTGGAGTTAGCATGACTTTACAGGACATCTCCCAAACTGAATATCCATCCTTGCCCCACAGACCACTGGGTTCAGAAGCTGTGTTTTTATAGCAATAGCCAAAAGCGCTTTCTTTAGAGATGACTTTTGAAAAGAGATGACTGAGGTCCTGGGAAAGATATATGAAGATACTGAAGTGATGATAGGAGCTTCTGCAGGAAAAGCAATGGTTCAAAGAAAGGCATGGGTTGTTTTTTTTTTTTGAGGGCAAGATGTAGGACTGGAATTGTGGGAACAGAGAGCATAAGGAGAAGAAGTCTTTTCATTTTACATTTAAGGCTGCTCAACTTCCAAGCAGGTGATATTTACCTGTGATAGCTTCCCAGCAGCATCAGGGATTAACCACTATGACATACAAGACGATAATTAAGAGATTTATTCTGCATGATTGCACACATGTATCAGTAAAGGACTCAAAGTGATATCATGATCAATTGCAGTTGTAACACACAGCCTATGAGCACTGTGACTGTTCTCACAAAGGCACTGGAGACGCAACTTCCATCACTCACCCCTGGTTGTCATTGTTTGCTAAAAAAATCAGGGAATGCTGCTTTTTAAAGCACTCTCTTGTCTTCCATCTCTACACTTGGTCTCCCTTCTGAAACATGTGGTCCATGGGGATGCAAGCATCAGGAGGGCTATAATGGTCTTTCATAAGGATTCTTTAAGGTTTTCATGACTAAACCCCATAATTTACATTAAAAAAAAACAAACAAAAACCTAAAATGGGTACTTTAAAATCCTATCTGGATTGAGGAAATCTGTTAGCAGCTGAAGGTAACTACCTTCCCTTTTAGAAAGCAGCAGTTTTCTATCTTGTTCTGTCACAGGGTCACTGAAAGTCAGAATCTGAAAGATCTCATCCAAGTAGATTTTCCCCAGCATTCCAGAGCCATGTGGGCCAAGAGGGATGGTTAGTGAGTCAGATAATCCTGCCCTCCACACATTATGCTGCCAGGGAGAAGGGCAAATGTTCCAGCGGGAGGCACACTGCCAGGCAGCCTTTGCAGAGGTAGCTTTTCTGGTAACAAGAATGAATTGGAGAATGAAGTGCTGCACCTGTGATAATGACTCCTTTAAACAATTATGTCTAAACATTCTTCTCTGCCTTCTGAAAACATAATGCTTCAGTTTAAGCCAAACAACGCCGTTCGGCACAGTACGTCTGAGGAAGAAAGCTACATATTCTTCTTTTGTCTTTTTTTCTCTCTTTTTGGCAGATAATTCCATTTTTTATTTGATTTAAGAAAGTTATGAAAAGGCCAGTTGTTACAATAAAGAAACACATTCCGCAAACCTTCACACATGTGAAGGTTTTAATAGGTGTAGATATGTGAATAAGGATTAATAGCACCCAGCCCTTGCTTAGCATTATCGTATGGGCTTAACTTATGTTCTTGCTGTGAATTGGCAATGAGACGCAAAGCCTTTCGCCTCTAGGGCTGTGGTTCAAATGCAGCCTGGGTCTTTGGTGACTACACAAAATGAGGGGGCTGTTTCAGTCCGATTTCACCTTCTCCCTGTTAAAAAAACAGCAGAGAATTCAAGGTCAGAGTGATCTCAGTGTCTCTCATCTTATTATGAATTGCGATTTTTTTACTTACTATGCTATACTGCCGAGCCTGGAGACTTCTGCCAAGTGTGGGGCCCGTTCCACTAGTTACTGTGAAAACTGATGCAGCTCCACTTATTTACTAACAGAAGGGCAGGCAATGAATGGAAGAGGGAGACAGGCACCAAGAAATGAAGTGAGTTGCTCAGGAGACAATAGCAATGCCCAGAGCCCACCTTTCCTCATAACCAACTCACACTGTTTCCTTCTTCACTGGCAGCCACTGCTAAAACAGTGATGGGAAGCATGTCTTTGGACTTTTGCTTTCCAGCAGTAGCCTGCGTGACTGTCAACCCGGCAGCATTTATGGTATTTTTTTAGTAAGGTGGGGATAATATAAAACAAAGTGTATGACAGATGAAATGCATTAGCCCCAGCAATATTAATGGATGATAATGTATACGGTAGATCATTTTATCACACCATTTACATGTAAGTTTGTTTGGTGTATTATCTTTGACGCAGTGGAAGATTCATAGATCAAGAGAATTGGTGTAACCCAATTTCATATGTTTTGTTGGATCTTCGAACAAAAGTGGATGCATTTTGAGTATACATTAAGCAAGTGCTGCATGAAGAACTTCCTCACGACACCTGGCACCTACTTTTATGGCTTATTTTGTCAGATTGTTTCTTCTATTCAAAGATTAATTTTCCCACTTGCTGTATTTGTTAAATCTTTGAGCATTTCAGCCAACGAAGAGGTTTTCAGATCTGAGTTTTCTCAGGATTAAACACTTCTCTAGCAGAAAATACAGGTCAATACAGACAGACCTGTTAGAAATCTAGCATTTGCTAGACAACAAAAAGGTTGAACTTCTTATAAAGAAAAGTCCAAAATTAAATGTGCCCTGACTTTCAAACATGCCAACTGTAACTAGATAAGTATTTATTTAGCTCATGCACTCATGAAAATGATATTTTATCCTAATTTTAAATTTAAAGCAAATGTTGGTTTATCAAGTATATGATTTGAAATCAAGGTATATGCCATTCATTAATGCAGGAGAAAGCTCTTCACAGACGTGTCACCCCTCCCTAAGGAGGGAGACACCATCCTTGCAGCAGTTTCTTGGAGATCAGTCCATTTGCTGGATCAAGTCAGCACTTTGCAGGCTACAGAGTGGGAATATCCATTCAGGTATGTTCCTCAGTCCATTGCAGAGCTTCTCCCTAACATGCATGCACCGTTATGCTAGACTCAGCTTGTCAATTCACACCATATTTATCAGTCACTTGTGTTGGCAATGATAACACAAAGCAAACTTCCCTGGGACTATGTGCTTAAATTAGAGATGAGGTGTTAGCATCCTCAAAGCGTTCCAAAGCCCAGGTTGTATGGAGTGGCACAGCTGAAAACTAGCACAACTGCAGGATAAACCAAAGTGCCACATCCAAAATCCCACCGGTGAGGCACACAATGTTCTGGATTAAACCCAAGCTTCATACTGTGTGCCTAATATAAACTCCTGCTTGCTGACTCTTGGTCAGCCAGACTTCATGACATCCCAAACCCTGACTCAAACAACAGGCTTTTGCTAAGTTTTGTAAAGTCCTTTCCCATTATATTGGGATTTTGGCCATTTTTAACCTGGAAGCAGGACTGTACTGGACAATATCTGGTGGTGTTTTGTTTCTCTGAGACTTCCATCACAGTCTGGAAACCCCCAAAACCTCAAATCCTATTTCAGACCAGGTGCTGCCTGCTCCTGGGAGTGTTGTGAGGGGCACTGGGGTGGATCTGGATTGGTGGTAGGGCTGGTGCCCGATGTGGCAGCAGGAAGACTGGCTGCGCTCCTGACTTGGTTCTGCATCAGGAGCACAAATGAGCCTGCACACAATTAGGGACAAGCCTTCAGACTTCTTCAAGTTTGTTTCTTCAATAAAACAAAACCACCCTCACCCTCCCCCCAAACCCTCAAAACTTTAAAAATAAAATAAAGCCCAGATAAATGAACACAAAGACAAGAAAAATGTTTAAACAAAATGAAAGGAAAACAGGATTTTTTAAGCTATATCCCTGTTACCTTTATTTCTCCTCAACAAAGTGACATTTCTTCATCCTCAAGATCCCCTGTCCTTAATGAGGTAAAACATCAGATTATGAAGAACAGTTTTTAATGAGAATTCAGGGACATTTCTGAGTTGGTTGAGAAGTATGAAAGTATTTAACCTCAGTTCAATGGACTGCCCTTTATTAACATTTTTCTTCTAGTGCCACTCACATAACTGCCCTTTCACAAGCCCCGTCTCAGCCATTTGGTACTTATAACTTGGTTTTAGCCAGAGGGTGCATTGCAGAATACAAATCAATCATTGGCTTTATTTCTTGTGACTAAAGGATTTCATAGACAGTATCTTTGTGGACAGAGCTGCTTCTAAGAAAATGGAGCTTAATGATTAAAATGTGGCCATTTTTCTCTCTGTTCAGCATAAAAAGGCTACCAGAAGAAGAGTTCAGAAGACCATTCAGTGAGTGATGTGGCATTAACAGTGCAGCACACCTCAGCTCAACTGAGCACATGCATATGTAAACAAGTCTGCTATCAAACACTGTGCCTTGTCAAAGATTAAACATGTCTTTAGGGAATGGGAACAGTGCCATGCTAGCACCTTAGCAATACAGGCCAAGCGGTAGGACAGTTGGCTTCCCCATCAGTCTGTCACAAACCCATCTTGGAAAAGTTCTAAAAACATGAGAGCATCCCTGTCTTAGGTTCCTGTCTGTCAATTGCTCTGGGTAAGCTGCCAGTGTACCACTTACTGCCAATTCTAGCAGTGCTATTGTTATGTGGACACTTGCCCACTAGGAAATGGATTCAAGCCACCCCTGTACTTTAAATATGCCATTGTCTAAGCTCCAAGTGCTAATGATAGTTAATGACACCAAGTCTGGCCTGGAATCTTGTAGGAACTGTATCCATACAACTGTTACCTTTGAGTTGATCTGTCCTACCTCTCAATGTATAACATCTATAGTATAGCCTTCTTAATACGAGAGGAATGTATTTGTATTTATACATTGCACAAAGGAAGCAGAGCCACAGCTAGAACAGAGGGTGGCAACACTTTATGTTTTAAGTGAGGAAATTAAGGTGAACTCTATGAAAAAAGCTGATGGGATTTCGTCGTTCATGTGGGACAGCGGAGACTGATCAGTTCAAGTGCATTAAGGTAGATTCCCAGCTGTTGGAGAGTGGAGAGCAGATACCATATGTACCTCCCGTGTTTTGAAGAGCTGGCACTTCAGGAGAGCCATTGTGCCAATTTTAGACCAATCATTTCTGGTAGGACATAAATTCTCAGGCACAGTGATGAGAAATTCTGCAACCCTTTGGACAGGCACTGGGCCCTGTTCCTCAGCCATGGGGCACAGAAGAACATTTCTAAAGAAAAGGCTTTTCTTACCAGGCTCTTGCCTTGCTAATCTGATGCCAACATTCACTAACATCCCGATGCAGACGCAGTGTACCTGGTACATTTGGATGCACAGCCAGTGCTCACCCTGCTTGGTCACACCAGAAATACTCAAAAGCAGCCATGAAAAAGAAGGATATAAAATGCCCATCAGGAGACACAATGTAAGAGTTACAGATTCCCATAGAGAAGTACCAAGTTTTGAGGTTGAATCCTTGTGTTTCCATCTCGCATCTCATTTTACAGACACCAGCACAAACAGATTTGCAGCACTTGGCAAGGCATAAGAAGTCAGTAGATTCTTGACCTCCTTAATGTCAGTGTGAGTTTTGCTGCTGCCATTCATGGAGCCAAGATTTCATCCCATTTTAGTACTGGATTAACTGAGGTTCACAAAGTAACAAACACACTTGCAAATAAAGGCAGTGCATTAGCCTCTGTTTTTCTAGGTGTTTTAGTGACACATCTCATGCTCTCAAAGCATTATAGCATGAATACAAGACTTAGGCCTTGCAAAGTTGAACAAATGCTGTAGGAACAAATGCAACAATAAGCACAGCTTATGAGAAATCCAAAGTGGGTTAACAGTATGTGTCTTTATCAGAAGAGAAGACCCATTTGTAAGCATGCATGAATATCAGCTATCAGAGCTGGAGGTAATCTTGCAGTCTTGAGTATGTACAATACTCTGCTAAAAGGAATTGTACTATCATGTAAAAAAGCTGGGGATTTATGTTATTTTATTTTATTGTTTTCAGTTCTTTGTCTGACCTGCATCATTCATTTTTTTAGTATTCATGTAGTTCATTGGCCAGTTCTGCTGCCTAAATCTTAGGGTAGTGTACAATGAACTATCACACACACGCATGTGTACCCACAAACCACCCAAAAACCCCCAAAGAAAGTTTGAAGTAAATACGTCAAGGAAGAAACTGGCCTCACCTCCACACTTCAGTCTTCCATGTCTTAAATGGCACAAAAAGAGAGAGATGAGCTCTGATTCTTAGAACCAGCAGAAAGCTCCACACAAACTCTTTTGAGAAATTTTTGTTCACTTAAGTATTTTCTCATTTTAGCAGTAAAAGGAAAGGATGGTTTACTTTTGCCATTCATATATGACCTATTTTACAGCTCACAACTAGCTGTGTGCAGACTCTAGTAGATGCACGAGGAGGTGTTCGTTACCACAAAACGCAAGAGTTTAAGCAACCACAACTTGACAAGATCTCTTGGTCCGAGTCTCATTAGCCTGGGAGTTCAAATTCCCCTACAAGCACCTTGTTGAAGCAGACAGCTCGCCTCTGCCAGCACATCAGCTTTTCCTTTGTACGAAGAATGTTACAGGGGAATGACTGGAGGAGGAATTTTTGCTAAGAAAAGAGCCATCAGAGTTGGTGTGTTTCAGTAGAATATAAAATCATGAATGGCACAGGGAAGGTGAATAGCTAACTGCTGTTGTATTTGCTGCCCCTAGTTCTCGCGTAATAGATGAGCAAGTGGCGTGTTCACAGCAAAGAGCAACTGTTTGGTGGTACTTCTTCACAGACTGGATTAAGTTGTGAAAGCCCTTGCTGCAGGATTTTGTGAGTGCCAAAAGTTACACAGACTAAAAAAGAGACTAGATAAAGTAAGAAAATTAAACACGGTAAAAGATTAATGTACTAGTAAATATTAGTATACCACTTCTGGCTTGGGAAGACCTGAGCTGCCAGTTGCTGGGAGCTGAGTGAGTAAACTTAGGGTATATAAATGCCACAATACATTTGCCCTGTTCTTGTGCTCTTATCTGGGCACCTGGTGTAGCAAGAACTCAGACCTTTGGCCTGACCCTGCTAGGCTGGTCTCATGTTTGCATCTCTGCCTTGTTTGTGCTTATCTGCAAACTGCTGGTAAACTTCTGTACAGCTTCCCCCAAAATGTCTTTTAAGAGCTTTAGAGAATCATGAACTTTTACCTAGCAATTTGTGCAGATCTTCTGAACTTTCGATGAAGCCAGAAATTATGACATTTGCTGAGGAACACACTTCATAAGAAACAGAGTCAAGCAGGCCTATGTCTTGTAAGTATGTATGGGGGGGGGGTGTTGAGTGGAGGGAGAGAAAAAAATGTGCATGTGAAAGTAACTTTGTGTATAAACCAGATATTTTCCGTGACATATGTTGATGAATTGAATTCTGTTAATTTATAAACTGTATTCAGAGCTGGTAGAATTTTGCAGTGTTTCATGGCCAAATTCTGTGAAAGGACTGGGAAAAATCTGTTCCAATTTATTTTACACTCTGCAGTGATTTTCTAACTGTGTGTGAATTATTATATTTCGATCTGTGTATAGAGCACTGAGCACTTTGGCCTCAGCCCAGCAAAGCAGTTAAAGGAAATGTCCTGCTGAATTCACAAAGACTGTTTGCATTCTTAAAGTTAAGCATGTGCTTAAGGGCTTTGCTAGATCATAACCAAAGATCTCAGGAGCAGTTGGCAAGACTGATCCCACAGAGAATAGAAGAAGAGGAAAACAGCAAGAAAGATGTCAATAGATATATCGACGTGAATTTGGAATGGTGCTTAGCATTTGAGTGCATTAAGAAAAGAGATCTAAAAAGGCCAAGAAATATATCTGAGATACAAATATATTTTGTATTATTGAAAAAAATACTGCTTTCTGACATCCATATATCAAAATCCAGCTTTCAAAGGAGAGAAGCATTGCAACATATGTTACACCATTCTCATCCTATTATTTTGCTATGTGTAACGGTGCAGCAATTGTTAACACGCCAAATGTTAATCTCATTCTGGTTCTAAAGCATTGCAGGTCATGTCATCACTGAATGGGCACCTCTGGAGGTCATCCACTCCAATCCCCCTGGCTCAGAGCACAGTCGGCTACAGCAGGTTGCCCAGGGGGTTTGCTATTTCTATATGAAGATGCCACAGTCTCTTGACAACTTGTTCCGGTGCCTGACCACCCTCACAAAGAGCTTGGTATCTTCTTCTTCCAGTAGTACAAAGCTCTCATCAGTAGTTTCATGAATGATTAGACCCTGCTCTGCTTTACAACAGCAGTTAGATCCCAAGACTTCAAAACGATTAGCCACAGGAGTAAAAAACTAGATATAAACATAAGTGCTTTCAGGACTTTTGTTGGCAAGTCCAAGTAAGTTGTAGCATAAATGGAAACAATTTCAAGCACTGTTGTACTGTAGTACTCACAAATTCATTACACAGATATCACAGTACACATGCACCTTTTTTTCACATTGAAATTTGGGGAATTATGGTTCTTAATCCTGTGGAGGTTTGAAAAATCTCCATTTTTAGATGTGGCACTTGAGGACTTTCAAGGACTCACTTGCATTCTGCCCCTTTAAATTTAAGTGCATTTTCTCACGCATTTCCATGACAGCCGTAATTTTACTCTTTCTTTTCAAAAGCACAAAGCTCCACTGATGGTAAATAGTAAGATTGGACCTTTGGTGGACAGCAAAACTCATGAAGGCAAAGGTGCATGATAAAATGATTTATCTGTAGCTTTGCAATTGTTATACAGATAGTATTTAGATATGTGCATTATGTTTAGTAACCATTATCTGTGTGTCATACATATTTTTTTACTTAGTACTTTATCTTTCAAAGCTGTATTGCATTTTTGAATGAGTCAGCTGGTTACAGTGAGTCCTGCAATTTCTGAAGCAAATGAATTTATGTATTATGACATGAAATGCAGTTCATTCATTTATGTGCCTCCTTTTATTTATGATAATACTTCACAGGAGATGAGTGAATATTCTGTAATGCTTTTCAAAAGGTCAGTGTAGTCTTAACAATAGTGTCTTCATTCTGCATAGACTGGTAAATCTTTGCTGAGGGGTGAGGTGGCTGGGGTTTGTATGCTCATCATGACCTGTGTGGATTAGTGAAGTGCAAAGGTTCCAGAGAATGTGTATGTACAAACATACATCTACAGCAACCTCTGGGCATGCTTCAAGCTCATCTGTTTCCCTCAAGGATTTTAAAAGGTGGGGAGGAGGATTAAAAGAGCGGTAAATGGATAGAAAAAGAGGACCCTCAACTTCTAATTTGCTGGCCTTGTTAGTAAGAAAAGAACTGCTTTTATTTAGTTAGCGTGAAGCTGCTGTAGGTTATTTGTGTCTTTTGCTAAAATAAGGCATCTAGAAAGTGGATGGAAAAAATCATTCTTTTGGTTCTGTGTGAATTTAAAAGACCGAAAACAATTGATCTGCCCTCAAGTCCATAGCTACCTAAGAAAGGAAACAAAGTAGTACCTGTATTGTACTTAAGTAGCTACAATATGATTTTGAAGTGGAATTAGGCCAACTTCACTAAGCATCTTCCTTCTTTCTCTACTAGTGCCAGCTTTTCAAGCACCCCCAGTCCATCCCATCTTTTCAGAGCATTGCAGCTGCTACCAGAGCCACTATGCCCACCCATCCCAGTAGCACTGTTGGTTTGCAGTGTTTTCACGGGATTACACAGTGCAGAGGAGGAGCATGGACTTTCAGTGGGCAACTGAGCTGACCTTAAAAGCTTTTCCTGACACCACCTCTCCTTCCTGTGCACCATGTCCCTTGCATCAGGCTAAGTGATGTTTGAAGCAGCCCGCCACAGGGTAGAAAACTCAACTGGCAAAAAGCGTGAATAGTTCTGCAGTGGTAAAGTGAGCTGAACTGCCTGACTGAAGAGTGAGAAGGGAGGGGGAAGAAAGGAGAGAGAGCAGCAAGCCACTAAGTTAGAGCCACTTGCTCTTGAAGTCTTATCCTAAGAAAGAAACTGTAGGTAAGTATACCTGCAGGCAATGAAATTCAGGTCTGTTTTTCTCAAGTGCTCAATGATTCCTCTAACTCCCATGGTGACACCTTAACAGTCAGATTCTCAAAAGGGCTTAGTTTTCAGTGAGCACCCAGGGTGCTGAGGCCTTTAAAATTCCGGCTCTCTTCCTTCGCTGCCTACTTGGGAAATGAGCTTTCTGTAAAATTTCAGCTTTACTCAATAAGTAAAGCTTCTTAGTTAACTGCACTAGCTGGGGGGAAGGCATGGATCTTTAATATACTCTGCTAGTATTTGCCAGAGCAGCCTAGGCTGATTATATAGTGTCTCTGCATGAAGGAGGCCAGTGCCTGTAATTCCCTCCAAAGTCAATGCGGAGTGCAGGGTGTGAAGTACCGTGATGGGCCAGTCTCCAGACTGCAGCCAGGACACATGCTTCTTCTCTGAAAACCATTTCTTTCTCTGTTCACAAGTCAGTGCTTCAGGCTAGGCAGAGCTCCTTAAAAACATATTCTGACTTCCGATAACATTTTGAGCACCACGCTTGAACCCAGGAAGATGTAAAGACACTCTGTCCAAGGACTCCAGGAAATGATGCAATCTGAAAACCATTTACTACCTGTGTGTTTTACCCTCGGATATTGCCAAGGTGCTTAACTCACCTTTATGGACTCTCCGTTAAACTTATCTCGTTGTAAAACAGTGTTTCTTTAGGGAGGGGAAAACGTTTCAACCTTAAAAGGTTTAAATCAAAATCGCTGAGGATTTATATGCACCGGGAAGTTGCACCAGTTTGATCTAAACAAAGTGATGATGTGAAAGCAGGTATGGCAGCCTTGGGGGTCCAGCACACCCCTCTGTCGCTGATGAAGGCTTCACCATTCCCACCTCCATTCGTTACAGTTGGCAGACAGGGAAACGTGCCAGGACCTCAGTCACTTGGGTGTAAAGTCTGGCATGTTATCACAAACTGCTGAGAAAGGTACTGGAATACGAATTGGGGTACCTGGAGGTAGGACACAGACTCTGTCATGCTGGTGCTTTGACATTATCTGACAGGCCATGAGAGATATTTCAGTATGGTTTAGCTGAGAAAAGAGCATCCTGACAGGCTTCATAGGTGATGATTCCACCTCTGCCAGCATGGGGGTTTGGGGTGGCTGCAGCCACTGCACCCTGTCCCCATGTTCCACACTTTATACTCTGTCTGCCCTTGTGTTTTGGGGGCTACACAGAGAGCCTGTAGGTGAAAAGGCAGGATTTGCAAAGGAGCTGGGGCTCATCCTCCAGCACCTGCCTCTCAGAGCTGGGGCAGTGGTGCCATCTCCTTGCAGCCCTCACCTCCCCTCTCCTCTCTGCCTCTGCACACTCAGTGTCCTCCTTTTCCTTGCTCATTAACACTTGCTGACTTGGTAATGAGTATTAAACTGCAATTTACAGCAGGCAGAAAAGGAGTGTAGGGGAGAGTGGGAGGAGTGGGACAGGGAAGAACAACACTGCTCAGCTGACCTCTTTGGCCCTAAACCTCCTCCTGGGCAGCTAACAGCTTCAGGTTTGGATGGTGCTTGGAGTTTCCTAAGCAGCTCTCAGCTCAGGCAGGAAGCCTGGCTACTGAATGCTGCTCCAAGTCTCACCCTTAAGGGTAAGGAGCAGAGTCTGCCCCCATCACCTCCAGTTTTGACCTAAGAAGTCTCTTGGTCATGGGACTGGGTTCCCAGGCTGGTGGGGATGGGATGGTGAGAAGAGTGGTCCCCACTGCTGTCCTTTCTGAGCTGTGGCACCCAGGCCTCCCTGCTCCAGGGCTGACTGCGTAGACAAAAGCACTGGAAAATGCATATGTATCCTCAGTTTTGCATGAAAAAACCTCAAGTGTTGTGAAATAAGCTCTCCAAAATACAACCCAATAGCTTCGTTTTCGTGGCCTCAGGCTGATGCTGGCTGGGCCATAAATATCTCACAGCCTTTTGGTATGAGACCAGCCTAACCCATGGGCATGCTGCAGCCTGCTTGGGAGGAGGGGGATGTCTTCATTCCAGGCATTGCAAACCAGCACAGCTCCCTGCTATCTGAACTTGCTGCTTCCTTCCTACTGTTAATTTGTTCCTTCCTGCAGCTGATTTGTACCTCAATTTTCCTGCTATCTTTAACATTAATTCATTGTGTTCTGTGTTACAGAATGGTGTTTGAAGACTGGTTCCTGGACTGGCATTAGCCAGTGAATATCCAAATGGGATATTTTGGTCTTTCCTTCAAAGAGTTTGAAAAAATAGCTCTTTTTAATTTCATTTTACTTAAAAATAGTGAGGGATAATGCAATATGTTCACAGCACTAGTGGATGGATATCCCTGTCTCTGGGGAAAGAGGAACGAAGAAGTGACTTCTGATCTTAGCTTTCCATTGAGAAAGATTCAGCAAAGACGCAAGATTAGAGCACTTAACTGGAGAAGCAGTTTCGACCTTCAGTTAAGAATATTTTTGACATATTATTTCAATATAGTTAACCAAGGCTAAACTGTGTCAAGAAAATTGAATGAAAAAAGGAAGTGTAAAATGGGAACGAAGACAACTTGGAGAGCATGACAGGGAAGCAGGCAGAGGGGACAGGTAAGCCAGACCCTGTCTGATGGTGACCACCCCAGTAACTTGATCATGGGACAGGGCACCATTAAAAACCTTCCAATGGATCCTTTATGGGAAGATGTGAGTGAGAGACAATAACGTTTCCTGACCACACTGATTCCTGTGAACCTGTGTGGTCTTAAACTCATTTATATGGAGCACTGCAAGCAGCATAACCTGAATTAATGCTGTGAGACAGAAATGAAGCCACTAATGGACAGAAGGAAGCATGAGTCTAATGGTTCAAACACAGTGCTGGAGAGTCAGGAGACCAGAGCAGTTTTACCTGATTTAGCTACTGACTCATCTTGAGAGACTGCAAAGAATTCACATGTATCAAAACTGTTGCTGCTTGTGGCTTGGGGTCTGTTTTTCTGAAGTTATGGCCATTCTGAGCACTCCAGCTCGAGCTCCCATATGCCACGGCTGCCTCATCTGGAGGCTATGAGCATTCACTCATTCATGCTGGAGTAGCCCTGCGAGCCTCTCAGGGGAAAGGGCATAATATTATGATTTAAATAATTTACTTTAAACCTTGGCTCAAGGGATGGCATGGCCATTAAGTAATGGCCTTTGTAATCTAGCAAGCCTTTCCTGCCCTTCCCTGTGACTGGATCCTGTATTTAACACTTCACCTGGCAAAGCACGGAACAATTTTCCCCCATTTACTTTAACAAGGCAAATCTTTTACTCACCACACCACAGACACGCTGGCCACTTTGACTGAGATGGCCCTATAAGGGCTATACAAAGGATGACTCAGGAAAAGCTTTGCTAATCCTCAGAGTCTCCATCAGGTAATTCTGCGGTATCCAGGTATTGCCACTGGTAGCCAGCTTGGGCCTCCTGTCTGCCCATCAGGGCTTCTGTTGCAACAAGCACAAGCTCACACATAGTCATATGCTAAAGGCTTAATTACAAACGAACTGTCAGCTTGTGCAAACTGGTTTTTGCTGGGGATCGTTGGGTTTCCAGGGGTAAGCTGGGTGGATTTGAATCTCCACCTTCAGAAAAAAGGCTGTGTTGAGGGACGAGTTTGGTGGCTGTCGTGTTGTCATGGGTGTCAGTGAAAGCACTTGGCTTGTTTCAGAAAAAGAAGGGTATTTATGTAGGTATAGAGCTTGTGTAGTGGTTCATGGTAGAAAAAGGAAAGGAAACAAAAGAAACCCCAGTTTTCGTGGATAAACCATTTGCTTTTAGAGGTAAGTCAAAACAAGGACTTCCTGGGTTCTGACCCACAGATACCTATTAAAAAGTTTCTGTGAGGCAGGTTTGTGAGCTGTATGTTGAGAGCAAGCAGGGTGACTGCACCCATCAACTCTGTCCTCCCTGCATGTGACGGACATAATCTGGGACCTGGTATGGCTGAGTGCAGCCCCAGTTTATGTTTTTCTCCGCAGCACTGGGAACTTATTCCTGTCAGAAAGGGCACTGGATAAAGCGTATCCTGTCTCAGGCATGATCTGACATGGTACTGCCTATATTTTTTCCCTCAAGCGAAACTCCCACCGACATCAGTAGAAGTTTGATTCCAGAGGAAGCTGAATTTCTAGCTAGTTTATCTGATTCAAGCCTTCCTACATGAAACACAAGGGACTGGTGCAGCCTCTCCACCTTGGGAATCGCATCTTCTCACACCATGGCTGAACTTGCCTCAAGGTCTACTATGGAAAAGCTGAGTGAGTGTGAGCCATTTTCACAACACTGGTGAAGTTTTACAGCCTCTAGCAGTTATTATTGCACTGGGTCATACCCCTGAGGTAAATTATTAATAATAATAATATGTTATTTTTGTTAAACCTGACATCTCCTTTCATCTCAGCCCCATGCTTATCAGGAGCTCTGCAATAACAAAAAAGGAAAGTTTTATTTCCACATTTCCATCTCTTGGTCTCATAACGCCTTGTCTGCTTTGGGAAGTGAAGAGTAATCTGTGGAAAGCTTTCATGCTCTCAAACCTACCAAAACATGCAATATTAATTGGGATTATTAATTGTATTTACTGCACTAGCTAGTCTAACCTTGTTAAAGGCCAGTGTGAAGATGTGGGATCATTTCTGTCATTTGGAACATCCTGCATGCTACCTCCTCTCAGAAATCAAAAGGAAAATTACCTCACTTTTATTAATCATCCTTTTTCTTACAAGGTTTTGCCTTTTGTTTAGCTGCACTTCACAAGGAGAAGGTGTGTTTTCTGTGCTGCTTTGAGATCTTGGCAGTTAATGGAACTCTTTGATTTTTAAATAAGAGTTATTCCTCTGAGTGTACAGTATAAACCTAACAGGCAAGGGACTGTGCCTTTAAGTTCATCAGTTTTCCCAGTGCTGTACTGGAAGGATTGGACTGAAACTTTAAACATTTCTAGCCATACCTAGCATATGTATAATTTATAAGCCACACACCGTTTTCTGTCAAATAGGCGATTGATCTGACTCGGATCTCGTTAATTATCCTCCACATACATTATACGTTAACAGATCTTCAGTATACTGTGTATCAATATTAATAAGATTATAAAACACTATTGATAATTAGGAAGAGAAAGAGACCAGGCCTTTGATTCACTCTGTTACTAACGCCCCTGCATCTCTAGATTAAAAAGAGACCACTTTTCGTTTAATAATATCAGATCAGTACATCCATCTTCTAAAAGGCTTTATTAAGAGAAAGCTAAGATTTGCATCCCTATGCAAGGGGCTATTTGAAATTGATTATGGAGGCATCATTGATGTGTGAGAAATTTGTTTCTCTGTCTTGTCTAAAGGGGGGCCTAATAGGTGGGAGGGATTTAAGGTGGAGCACTGCACTCTTGGATCTTTGATCAGGAAATTCCTATTTTTCTTTGTCAGGCTATATTTGGTAAGCCGGATTGCCTTGTTTTGGAGGAAATTAAATGGGATGTCATATCACTTCCTTTTAAAAATAACAACATCTCTGTTATCACACTCCAAAAGAAAATGGTGGGATTCAACAGCAATATTTTTTCTTTAAATTATGTGGGTCTGATTAATTTTTTTCATTACTTTTTACAGTTTTTCTTTTTTCCCTCTGACCTGCCTTTTATGTTTCCATTAAGCTCATTTGCAACAAGCAAACCCGAACAACGAGCTGCTAACAAGGGCTCTGAAACACTTCATATCCAACTTGAATCAGGCCAACTTTGCTTTCCTAGAAATTTCATAGTAAAGGGGAGGGAAAATCACTGAAGAATGACAGAGAGAAACAGGCACAAATAAATTCAGGTTGTCACATGACTGGTCCTCCACTGGGATGCTGCACAGCACATTGCTGGCTTGGAGACCAGCACCACAGCCAAGTGCAGGTGCTTTCTGTATCGCTTATCAAATGATTCAACATTCGAGCATGGTATCTGCTTCTGCCTTGCTGCCCGTGTCCACTGATCACCGCAGAAGCCTGGTCTCATTGTCTTCATTAAGCTTCAGAGCAGCTCTTCCCAGGGTCAATGTGCACAGTGCCAATGTGGCTAGGCAGAGTTCCCAGGCCTCCCCCCCCCCCAGGCTCTGGAGCAATTCTGCAGCGCATCCTTCCTGCTGCTGACACCAGCTCTGCTCCTCTGGGCTGGCCAGATTAGGACACCTCATTCCAGCCACCACAGATCTTTTAAGCATCATGTGCCACAACCCTATTGAGGTGGGATTTCTAAAGTATCATGTTGAGGGCATCAGCAGCTTCTGCTGATGGTGCTTCTGATGGTGCACTGAACAAGGGGCTGTAGTGGAAGATACTCAGTGTGAGCAGCAAAGGGAAACTGAGGGAACCTACCCTAGCATGGACAGGGGAAATTCACACATGTATTTCCCTGCAAGGTAGCCCAGTAGATTCTCATTTCCCATGGCAATTCTGCAAACAGCCTAAATAAAAACATCAATTTCTGGCTTCCAGGAAATCTGCCTTATATATAATCTGCCCATTCCCCAGAGCTCTGCGATTTTCAAGCATGCTGGGAGAGATCATGGCTCTCAAGACATCCAGCAATGTGAGACAAGGGAAGTTCCAGGCTGCTGTGTCCTGTGGAAGTCTTGGGAAAGTCCCTTCATCTGCCTGGGATGTTCATCATACTAGTGAGGGGTCATAGGGACCGCTTGGGTATGACTGTGGGGTACAGGACGAACACCCACAGTACCTAAAATGCTGGTGGGAGCCCCTCAATACCCATGCCAGCTGGAGCAAGGCCACCAATCAGTAGTGTTACATCCAAGCTGCTCTGTTTGCCATGCCTCTTTAGTCTGAAGCTGGGGAGGGAGCGCTCAGCTGAGACACAGAGGTGAGGGAGTGCAGGGAGAGATGCTGACTGCAGCTGGGAGCAGGTACCTAAGCCCAGATTACAATGAACATACCAGGTACGTAAGCAATGTAAAGAGCTTTCTGAGGACGTGACCTCTGCTGCAAGAGAAACCTGGGAAAATGAAATGAGGCAATGCAATGCCGAAGAAATGTTCTGGTTTAATCTCTTGGATGCTTGTGCCCTTCTTTCTGGAGGGAGCCTTGAAGGAAACCACAGAAAGAACAGCAAGAGACAACAATGTGAAACGTTGCCTAAAGACTCAGAAAGGAAAACTCAGACTAAACCAATAAAAAAGCGCAGCAAGATAACACAAAGACCACAGTTTTACTTCCTGATATTGGAAGGCATAGTGGCTGGCAGGTTTTCCTGGGATTCCTGCAAGCCAAGAGTGTGGGCTATCAGCACAGCAGGGCTCTTCCGTGCCGGTCTCTGGCTAAAACCTTGCCATAGTTTCTCTCTCCAACAGGTTGCTGGTCCAGGCTCACTGTGGAGCAACTTCCTGAGCCAATGTTCACTTCTGGTGGCAGGGCTCACCAGGCATGAGCCGGGGACACTGAAGCCATTCGAACCACGTCACATCCATTCACACTGGTTCTTGCATACAGTCCAGGACATAAATAACTTGCTGTGTATTCCTGGAGACTCACCATTGCTGCACATCCTGTGCGTGAGCACAGCAGCACTCGCGTGCACGAGGATGTTTACCAAGGCCAGCAGGGAAGTGCCCGAGGTGTCATTTTCTCACGAAGGAGGGAGCTCATTCCCTTAGGCCCACAGTTTCTCCAGCTTCTTACAGTTTAGGAGATGACCTTACACAAAAAACCCACGCAGGAACCAAAGTTACTTTCATTAACAATGCAGAGAAGTCAAGATATTTACAACACTGAAAGCCAGCTAAACAAACAGGATCCAGTTCAGTTTTAAAGCACCAGGAATGTCCCAGGTTAATTCATTCATGTGAATGTATTTCCCAGCAGAAATCTGAGATGAAGAGAAAGCACTCAGCAATTTGGGGTTTCATCCTCTCTTTGCCAATCTCTCTCCAGAGGCCACCAGGGCATCACCTGCTCGCTGCTCCTCTTGGCTGCTGTGCATTGCAGAGGGTAAGAAAGCCCAGCATGCAGACTGTAAGCTAGTGCTGCAGAACCATCAACTGGCTTGAACTGGGAGACAATGGCCAGGAGAAATCCCTCACCTGAGCAGTTGGATGGCTATGAGACAAACACATCCTGAGCACACGATGAATTGCTTGTCTACCACCTTGTACGAATGAAAGAGCTGTTGATGCAATCAGGGTCGCAGCTGAGACAGCCACAGCATAAGAGAAGGGTTTTCCTGGCCAATCTTATCAACGTGACTGAATGGGTTTTGAAATTGCACTACCTCAGATGCTGGGTCCTGCCAGGTTCAGGCTCAAATGTGTTACAGGAAGAGCATGGAAGAGCTTGCTTTGTCCATGATCCTGCCGTCCATAGCTATGTATAAGTCTTCTGTGTCTCCAGCTCTCAGGCTGGGACTATTCATTAAGAATCAAAAGGAGGGGGGAGGAGAAACTATGTATGATTCTTTGCATCATCACAGCACATGCTGAAAATGAGATCCTTGGAGGCAATGGCAGCAGCCTGTATTTACTCAAATTAGGGCAGTGGTTTAATGCATCAGAGCCTTTCTGATGGATCATGACAATTTATGGTGTGGAACCATTAAGGAGGAAATGATGGGAAGGATCCATCATTGCAGACATGATGCTCCAGGTGTCCATCTAGCCCAGAGCAATTACTACATGGCCCCTTGACATGGCACCTCCAAACAGTAACATTGTGCCAGGATTTGCATATTATTAACCTGCTCAGCTTTACTACATCAGAAGGAGTAGAAAACAAAAGGAAAATATCCCCATTTGAGCTTTGGCATGGTAAGCTACTTTTCAACCCTGGCAACCTTTTAATTTTGATCCAAGAACAGTTGCTTTTGTGTTGAGTGGAGAAACCCTGAAGATGAACATGTGGCATGAATAAAAACAGCAAAACCTTGGTAGCTCTGCACTAAAGAAAAACAATACTTGGGCCATTTGAAACAGTAAGAGTCTGCTCCCAGCTTGAGATTTTGTCTGACAAATTTCAGAGAGAAGAGATTTTTTTTCTCCCCCTCCTCTAGCCCTGAGACATATTGCAAAAAAGATGCATGCACACGAGCCGTTGTCACTGGGAATGTTCCAGCCTTCCATTAACATTGCTCTCTATAGGATGGTGGTTGGCAGGAGTGCTCATTTTAAAATCCAAAGGCTCATGTCTAGTGCTCCAGCCCTTATTCCCCTGAGGTTTTTCAAGCCACTTGAGCCACTTGTCTGGAGCCTGCTTGCTTTGATCTCCTCCTGCATCGAACGTGTCAGGAGAGAGCTCTGCAAGGGGAAAGCATGAATCGAATTGAGCGCTCCCATCTCGAGTCTTGCCCATCGCAAAGCCATACCAGGAAATTGAGGAAATGTTCCAGGTTTAAGCTTTCTACCCTTAGCCAGGAATTAAAACCCCTTCATTAATCCAATCTTAAATCTCAACTAGCTGCTGCTTAAAGTGGTAATAAATATTTCATACCGATTGTGTTGCGTTCCTTGCTGTGTTTATTAAATGGAGTTTCTCATAATTCCAGTTATTCATTTTAATAGGTCAGGACTTGGCTGTGATTTAAACAGACCACTGAGGAAACAGCCGTGGTTAAACATTGTAACAATATGGATTATTAATTTAATTGGCCAGCTATTACTTGTTTTGACTCTGTGCTAACACATTTAGCTCAGTCTCTTGTGGCCTATAAACCACAAAGGTCATGACTTCAACATTCAGAAGAATGGGAAAAAGAGAATCAGGGCTGAGATTATGAGGAAAAATAGAGAAACAGTGTGGGGAAGACAGAGTGGGGAAGGCTAAGGGCTTGCTGGAGGCAGTGCAGGGCAAAAGGGGATTTATTTAGTAGCTCAGCAATAGAACATCCTCTAAACCACCAGCCAAACTAGCAGTTTCTTTCAGTCCATATCCCTCTGAGGTGATTTCAGACAGTGATTTTTACCTGCAGGTGTAATGATGGCATCCTCACACATTTAATATCACCTTTATTTTATCTCTGGGTTGGTTTTTTTTTGGTTTGGTTTATTTGTTTGTTTGTTTGTTTTTTTGTTATATAGTTTAAAATATACAGTGTGGAGAGCTCACGTGTGAATAATCAGCAGTCATATTTATAAGTGTGTTTAAAAAGCCAACCTAATGCACCAATTTAAAAATGCACCCTATTCTGGATGCTTTTACTGTGCCTTGACTGAAAACAATCTCATGATGCTAGTGAGATACAGTGGTGTGAAAAAGCACATTCCAAAGGGCATGTTAGCAAAAAGGGATAGTCAGGAAAAAATGTGGGGTTTATCTTCTGTGCACAGCAAAGCTAGTGCAATTTATACCACAGACTGCTCCGTTTGAAAGGAGACAAATCTTTCCATTGATTTTTCATGCAGAACTCTCAAAGATTCCTAATAGGAGTTCTGTGCATTGAATAGCAGCAGGATAGGACCCTGTATTTGTCTTGGCAACTCTGTGCACCAACGTGGCAGTGGGCAATGTTTCCATATTCATGCCTGCGCCAAGTATGCTGAGCATTCAACTTATATAGGTGTAGAGACCCTACCGTGAAGGAAACTATAGTACAAAGAGTAGTCAGATAGATTAGGCAGACAAGCAAGCAGGTATGAGTCTCCATTTTCACTGTTTCTTGTCTATTATGTGCCTTGGAACCTGTAGCTGCTCCTGTAACAAACTGCGCAGGCCAATAAGGTGAAAGAATGCAGCCCAAAACCTTTGTCTGCAACTGCAGGATCCAAACCATGTAGCTAACATGGGAAATGTAGTATGCATGAATATAGAATACATAATCATTAATAACAGCTGCCCAGACAAATTGGTGGGATTCCAGTGCTGTAAGACTTCTTCCATCTTCTCTCTCATCCTCCCTCACATAGCTCAACCCAATTTTTCAACACAGAGGGACACTGGGAAGAAAGACACAGGGAAGTAAAGAGCAAAGATTTTCTTCAGGCTTGAAAGCTTATTCATGGTGTAGAAAAGAGCCAGGTAGAGAAAAATTCCCTGCATCACTTTCTGGCTTTTTCCTCCTTTTTTTGCCTTTCTCTCCCTCTCCCTGACCTAACTTTGGCTCTCCTACCAGCCTTTCCTCACCGTGCCATTCATACCATCACTCACACCCCTGTGAGCCCTGTCAGCCCAGATTTCTTTGTTCAGGAATCCTCACCACTTCCTGCTTCTCTGCCTCCTGCCATGTCTTCTTAGGCCTCAAACCCACTTGCTTTTTATCATCCTGTCCCCTCATCATGCACCCCAAGTCTTGGCTCCTCTCCAATGGTCTTTATCCCGTCTTTGCTCATCTTCTACTCCCTCTACAACCAACAACAACGAGCCAGCAATCACAGCACTGACATGCTGTAACACAGCTACTCCCATCACCAGTTCAGGATATATTGGTTTTTGTGGGCATAGCAATACAGACCAAAGGCTAGGACCATACACTATATTCTGCCTCTTGCAGGCATCTTTTAAAAGCATCTGAGAATTCCTCACCCCACGTCATCAGGCTGTGTAACCCTGGGTTCCCCTGTTCCACCACTCCTCCTGACTCTGTGTGGCAGGCAAGAAACCATAGCCACTGGTACACTACTCACCCGTGGAACCATCCTTAGACTGCTGCAGGTGCCTCGTGCTGGGGCCTCTATCTCTAAGTGTGGCTGACAAACAGGGCTTTCTTTTGTAGTGCCTAGCACGAGCAGCCCCTAAGGAGGAGATACCCTTCCCTTCTTCTCCCCCACCCCCAGCCCTTGCACACAATACAGTATTTGTCATGGATTTGTTTTCCAGTACATGAAGAGCATAAGAATGCGTGCTTTTTTATGATAAGGTAAGCAGAGTGACCCTGTAACATTCCACATCTGAACTCAGAACGGCATCTGCCTCACAGCTGTCCTTGCAGCGAGCATTTCAAAAACACAGACGGCAAAAAAACAGCAGCAATATCTCATCGCCGATGTAGCTGCTTACAGCACAGCCCTCACCGTCTTCCAAATACCCGTGTTTGAGAGGTGACCTACAGCTGTGAAATTTGGATGCAGATTCCAACACCACCCCTTAATTTCAAGGACGTTCCAATATGAGTTTTACACAAAGCTTTTGCAGAGTTGCAGGCCAATTGCAAAATTTGTGGTTGGAGCTAGGTTCAGATTCTGAACACCCTGAGTCACAAAGATTTTGAAGAGCTCTGGCTTGCTTGCAGAATTCATGTTCCCTATTACTTGAGTGCATTGACATATCCTCTACGAGTCATGGACTAGAAGCCCACAGTGAAAAGCTCTGCACAAACAGAGAATGACAATAAAGGAGAGAGTTTACAGTTCAGAGTCAAGGCATAGCTACAGAGAAATGTGGAAATGCGGGGAAGGATTTAGGCTGTCAATGGGATGGGCAGTGGCCCCAGTGCAGTTGTGTTTTTAGTGGTAATCACGCCAAAAGAGGTGTTCTAAGAGAGATTTTGGAAGAACAGCTCAGTCGCTTTGCAGCATGAGTTCAGTGCAGGGTTCTTCTCAAGAGCTGTGGGTATCTGGCATGAAAGCACAGCTATGGACATGGGGATCTTGGACCAACTGGATTTCAAGGAAACAACAGGAAATGGGTGGAGAGGGAAGAATTCTTATAAAGGTGCTGAAGCAAGAGGCAAGCTGCTGCTACTTGCTGCAATAGATAAGGAGAGATAGTGAAGGAAGGCAAAAAGAAAGTTGATGTGATTCATGTGATGAAAGCTGAGCACCATTTGGAATAAATACGGGAGGAGATAGAGAGGGTTAGACCAGAAGAAGGGGTATTGCAATCAGATGAGAAGTGCTGCAACAAGGAAATTAGTGTCAAAGTTATGCAGAAAGGGTCAGCAAAGATAACTTCAGTGCAGGGTATTCAGAGAGAGCAGTCCAGCACAAGTCCAACTTGGGCTGAACATTGGACATCACAGAGATATCACAGAGACATGATGAGATTTTAACTTGGATATAAAGAAACAAAGTACAATAGAAAGAGTGAACAGGGAATCAAAGATGATAAATGAAATCAAATGCATGAAATCACTCAAGAATAAGACAGAAGGAGGGGAGAAAGCAACCATAGGCTTACCTGAAGCTGAGGAATCTGGTTATCTGCATTGGAGGCACTTGAGAGATCAAAGAGGTTAAAGGTGGAACAAGAGATGAAGTCTGTAGGGGCACTAACAGGAGAGTTTGAGAACTAACTGCTACAGGTAGAAGCTAAACCATAAAAGGTGAACTCCTATGTGAGAAAAAATGGATATAAATGACACCAGTTTTCAGAGGGAGTCAGATGACAGTTGTCAGGGTGTCTTTATGTAGGAGCAATGTAATTGTTCAGTTTGTGAAAATCAGCTGAGCAAAGACAGAATGGATTTGTTATGGAGGAAGTCAGCCTCGTCACAGGATTTCCACCAGAGAAAGTCTGACGCATGAGATGAGGGCAGAGGATCTCCGGGTGATTCAGAGCAGGAGACTGGCAACAGGCTTATAGCAGGAGAGAAGAGGTGAAAGGGAGTGATGCATGAAGAGAACCAACAGCTACCTAGAAGGGACTGAAGAGATACAACAAAGAGAGAAGTCTGACAGCTGATGAGAAATTATCCTCTTGGTAGATGGTCAACTTGATTTTTGGTGATCTGGAATATGACTGAAAAACTGCAGGAGGACATGAGTGCAAGGAAGCTCAGGGACAGTCAGGTTACTAGCATCAATGCAAAAGTTGCTGGGAATAAGGGCAGGGCATGGGACAAGGCAATGGGAGTTAGTACAGGAGGTACTAGCTGCAGGTAGAAGAGCAGAATGATGGTAGACACAGTGATACTCAAAAGAGGAAGAATGGAAATTGATGGGTTGGGTGGGTCTTTCTACAAGTTATAGTTCAGTTTCCCCCTATAGTCCTTCATGCAAGCTGCTCATTACTCAACAATTCTGCCTTACCTTGTGAGCCAGGTCTGGGGTTCTCTGGCGGGGGTTGCAGAAATAAGGTCGCAAACTCGTCATCATCTTCTGACCTTGTATGAGAGATCTTCCAGATAATGATGTAGCTGTAGAAAACCAGGAGAACATCTAATGGAAAGCACTTTGTTTTACCTCTTAAGATTTCTCTCTCTACAAGATGTTGACATCTTGTCAGCATCTCTCTACAGGATGTTGACAAGAATCATTATTCCTACCTTCACATACTTTTTAAAAGAGGAGGGACTATTAGCTCATGTGGAGAAAGCCCTGTTGAAAGATATAAAAAGGTTTGTAGTTGCACAAGTGCAACAACTCCTTCTTGGATGTCTTTAGGGGCCTGAAGATGGATGTTCTAACAGCAGTGTGAGTTAGTACAGGCAACCTCAATAGCCAAGGAAATGAGGATTATACTGGCTCATGTCTTCTCTACTGCGGCACAAATGGAAACCACACAGTAAATTCCTTCAGGGTGAAAATGGTCCCCCTTCATTTTGGAAGATAGGTGAGGACAGAAAAAACATTACAGAGCCCAGTAAAGAGCAGGTGGTGGCACTTTGCTTGTGCTAGGAAGAGTGATGTAATACTTAAATAGAAATAATTAGGTTGTTGGACACAAGCCTTCATGTAAAAGACAACATAGAAAACACATGTTTTCACATGTTTCTAATGCCAACCCCACCTGTACTCAATCAGTTTCATGAATGTTCACGTGACTGTGAAGTTTAAATGAGCATGCAGTGCAAGTCGCCAGCGCAGGGTGATTCAGCGTATCGCTGTGGGTGAGCAGCAAGTATTGCACTCTAAATGCCTTGCATGTCCTGTGATGGGCCAGGGGAACCTTCAGAGGAAATGCCTCATTTTGTGCTTCTTCGGGAGAAGGAATGAACCTATTGTCTAGTCCTCTGGGCAGTAAGTACCAGACTCTGAGCCCAGTAAGACTAGTGGGAATCAGACCCCAGGATCTTGTTGACATTCTGCACATTCTGTGGTTTCTCTTTTGTCAGGCTGCACACTGCTTTTGTGAGGCAAGAGGGGAAGGGAAGGCAAGAAATATTCAGAATTCTCTCCAAAGTCATTTATGGGAGCATTTATGGGTTTCGCTGTCTGTGTATAAACTTGCATGTGTTGTCTTAGGCAGGCTGGGTCGTCGGTTGCTGCTTAGGAGTTGACTAAGCTGAAAATAATCTTTTGTTTCCCATGATAACTTGTACTTTGAAAATGGAATTCAACAACTATGGCTTTTTTTTTTTTAAAAAAAAAGAAAAAAGAAAGCAATTGTTCATTTCAAAGTATGATACTGACAAAATATCTTACAAGCTAAGAACAACTAAGAATGCGTTTTACAAACAGTACAGTGCTTGACCACATCTCTTGGCAGATAGAGGAATATGTGTTATCTTCACTTAAAGAAGAGACCTAATCACTTGAAACTTGCTGGCAATGTATATCCTGAGTAACATCAGGGCTTTGTACATTCACAAACACTATACAATTAGTATAAACCAAGGCTTTAAAAAAAAAAGCCAAGCCTGTAGAACATATTCTGGCACATAGCAAGGAGCTGGTCTACAGCGCTCCAATGGTTTGCTTTGAAAAATAAGCAGCAACAATGGATCATTACTTGTTTTTCATTCTTACCTGACTCTGATTTGCCCCACTAAGCATTTCTGAAACTGTTCTGGCCTTTTTCCGCATGGTAAACATATTTGTAGGACCCACACATACACAATCTGTAGTTTTGCAAAACAACAGATGAATATAATATTAAATTATCTTGGTTAAACAGTTCACATGGAGCTGGATTGCCTTGCTACAATAAAATTGTGTGTTTGTAACTTCTAGTAATTAGCTTCATCATATCAAGATGTTTGCAGCAGAGATCTTTCTTCTACCAGCTCCAAGAGGTAAACCTAATCTGGACTCTCTAAAAAAGGTATTTTTCCCTTCTACATCCATTAATCAGGTTGAAATACTGGTATTTTCTTAATATTCAACATCCTTTGCAGCTCCTAAGTGATGTTTTTTGAGTCCCCAACTTGCCTCACAAAGTCAGGATGTGTGGATTTGCAAATTCTGTTACCCCTTAATATTCATATCCATAGAAGAGAGTGACAGGTTTGGGGAAAGACCCAGAGAATTATTCCAGACTCTTCAACTCAGATTTCATTTCTTTTCTTGATAGTCAGCGCTTGACTGTAATTCATTTTGAAAAGTTTAAACAGAACCTTCTATTTTTGGCTGACTTTGGAGCAAGGGCATTTGTCTATCCCTCATTAATCTTTATGTCACTTGCAAGATGGTCTAAAGAAACATCATACCTTTTCCTTTTGGAATAGATTCCCTAAATAGAGGTCCAGTGCTGCAACCCTTGTCCCCATTAAGGTTTTGCTAATGACCTTACCCCACTCAGAGCAAAGATTATTAAACCAGGCCAGATGCTAGTTAGATGAAGAGAAGACAAAAAGTGGCACTAAACCAGAAGGCTTCTCCTTTGACCCCCCAGTGGAGAGTTTAAGGTATCAGCTTTCAGTGGGATTGACTTAACAGAAACAAAGTGAGTTTAATGATGAGTGTGTTACAAAATCCCACCTGAATTTTTGTTGGTGTTGGATGGCATCATCAGCCAAGTGCTTCTTAGCACAGTTTAGAAGGTTATTGGTCCCTTTAGCTGTCCTTTAGCTACCAGCTATGCGCTGGCTAACATTGGTAGCCATTTATCTACTTGCTATTGCAAAAGTCTGACTAACTTCCAGCCAAAGAGTGAGAACTTGTTAATACATTCCAACAGACCCCTCCTATTTTTTTCCTCCTTGGTCTCACATATTACTTCTCCATCCTATTCACCCATCAGAATTAAAGGCAACTAGATATGAAGGAAAAGCCTGTACCTTCATAGCAGACAGTCCTCCCAAACAAAATAGAGGTATTTCCTATGTAGGACTTTCCCTTGCTGTGCCCCACTTTCAGTAGTCACAGAAAGAAACTAGGAGGAAAGGATCCCAAAATCAAGGCTTGGAGATTTCATAAGAAAAGGACTGAAGAAAGAATAATGACATAAAAAAAGAGTTAAAAAAAAAGTCCAGAGGAATGGCTGTGGATATGTCTGAGGGAATCTGTGCAATATTCTAGCACTGGAGAAAGGCAATGGTATTCTTAAATCCCCAAAACCCAATGAAACATATAAAAGACAGGACTGGGCACACAGTTACTCCCAAGTGCATTACTATGAAGTTCTTCCAGAAGGGACTTCACTGTAGTAAGAGACGGGTTTGTTACTCCATCTTACCAGTCTGTCTAACCTCATATGTTCAGTCTTCCTTTCACATCATCATTGAGCTTGTTTATTTCCAGATAACCACACTCTTTCACTGACATAGGAATATGAGAGCCAACAAACCACACATAGAAATATTGCCTATCGATCAAGCCATGTGGTGTCAGATTGTAATCCAGGATCTCACTGCGATGTACAGTGGCCTCTTAAAGAAAAAGAATACTTAAGAGACCCATGGATTAAGAACACTGCAAAGTGAAGGAACTGGCTATTAACAAGGTTAACTTCTCCAGTGTTTCCTTCAGCTCAAGATAATTCAGCTCATCCGAATAGTACTGGGAGTAAAAGCAGGTGAGAAGAAAAAAGAGTTTTTACTAAAGACTTCTGAGTTTTATCACTGAAACACTAGGGGATTTTTGGCAACTTAATATTTCACTTGTTTTCAAATGGGCCTTTAATTTAAGACATCCAGCTTTATGGGTGTCCAGCTACAGGAAGGGGCAGGCTAGTTTGCTGAGTGTCGGTCTGAGTTGTTGGGATGGGCAGGTGGTACTGGGGAATCGATATCAGGCCTTCTAGGGGACATAACATCAGTCAAAAGTGTTGACCTCCACTGCTCCACACTATATCCTTCTGCAACGATACCGAATGGCAAAGCCTCATGTAATTATACTGCTGCTTGTAAAGTGCAGCAGATGAAACATGCTACATCAGCACTCATTGCTTTTATTACTGGGGGGGGGGGGGGGAATTCTCACAAGGAAAGGAGGGAATGAAATTCTGAGTGCTGTGTTACTCTGGATAACTTCTGGGAATCTAATTATTTGAGAAGAAGTGCACTTAGCAAATCATTATATGTGGGTGTGAAAAATTGCTAAGGAATCCCCCCCCTCCTCTCCTCTTCATATACCTTACCCTTAGAAAAAGAAGGCAGATAAGGGTACATTTAACATTCACAGTCTTTTATACTACTAAGTGAAATCAGAACAAAATATGGTAATTAATCCATTGTGCATTCAAGGATTCAGGTTTGAGTAGCAGATGGGAAAAGTTGTGGATCATAACCCCATGCAATATTTGACAGAATATCAGTCAAATATAGTTCACACATCTTCATGTTTCTGTCAGTCCCTCTTATCTAAAGTTAATTTAAAGTGACAAGAACTACATTAGCACTTTTCAAAGGGTAGTGCAAACTTTAGAATATTCGCTTCAAATCAATACCCCTTCCGACTCCTATATGGTCAAACTGGCAAGTTCCTGAAGGTGATTTCACTCTGCATCTATGCTAAATTTGTCATCTGTTGCTGGGGTTTATTTGTTAGCCCTTAAATAAATCTGTTCAAAAGTGCAGTAGAGAAGGTGGTACCTGTTTATTCTGCACAAAGCTGTCTCAGAACAAGAGTCAAGGCAATGCTGGCAAATCTCATTGTGCAAAGTAATATCATTTGGATATTAGGGTTGTTTTTGAACAATTCTTTATACAAGAGGAGTACTTCAATTCCCTGCTTGGGATTTGGGCACCTACTTTCACTCCACCACTGCAATAAAAGAGAGTCCAAACAAGAGACCTCACACAGGCACCTGCAGAAAGTCTGGTTCTGTGGCTCCAGTGCTTGCAGCACACTGCTGTTTTCCTGAAAAGTGGATCAATTGATAAAAACAATGATTCCTTTCCTTTTTTCAATCAAAATAGCCTTTGTGAGCACATGCACGTGCACATCTGCAAATACATGTTCATGTATTTTTGTGCCTGACTTGGGTGTGGGACCACAGCAAAGTCCAAATCCCCTGATCTAATGCTATTGCTGTTCTGGTTGCTTGTGCTTCTGCTCCTTGTGTTCACATTACCAAATAAGAGATCACACCCTGCAGGGCTCCACAGAGCCTCATCTCCAGGGAAGGCAAAAGCACTTCTTGGCTTTCAGGCTGCACACAACCCCAGTATCGTCCCTTTTCCCTCCCCACCCATTACAAATGATTTAAGGCAGGCTGTGAATGAGAAACATAAGGTAAACACTATTTAGTCTTTATTGCCTTCCATCCCTAAAGCGTAACTTGGCTTTGCCTCTGGAGAGATGCCCAGCTCAGCCCTTCTGGACACACAGTCACCAGCTGGGATGTGTGTGTGTCTTCTGGAGAAGGTACAAAAGGGGCCGGATCGCACGGATTGAAGGGCTCCAGCTTCTGGAGTTTACTGGGGCTGAGTCACATGTGATTTGTGAGGAGGTGCAAAGTCCAACAGCAGCAGGTGGGGTGGGGAGGGGGTGATAACATCCAGTCCCTCTGCATTCTCCTCCTTTCTCTTCCCTAAAGCAAAACCTAAGATAATCACTTCCCTGACAAACCAGACTCCACCCCACCTCACATCGCTTGCCAAGGTTGTAGTCCAAAGGGGCGATGAGGCAGAACAGCAGGCCACATCTGGCTATTCATCATATGTAGAAGGGACTTGGATATTATAAGATGGATGAATGGATCAAACCTAAATCTATGCCTGGCTCATTTATAGGACTGGGTGAAAGTACAGCAGGAAAAACAGCTAAAAAAAAAAGAGTCCCTAAAGAAAAAAGTTAAAATTGACCAGACACATTTTTCCTCATTATTTCAAACCTGTGTTAACTTTGCAAAGCCATAGCAAGACGCTTCAGTTCTTAAGCAGGCTGTGGGTGATAACTTGTTGGACTGCTCAACTAGCAGGAGTCAGTCTACTCATTCCAGATGACATAAATCCCTGATAAAAACCCACTGCCACCAGCATCTTCTAAATGGCTGAACTGGATCCTCTTGGTGCCTTGGAGCCGTTGTAATGACGAGGAAGATGCTTCACTGTGGTGACTTCTTGTGTGCAGGCATTTAACCATTAGAATGAAGAAAATCTTTCCCTCTACTCCTTGACAAAAAGGCTTGACCAGGAAAAAGGTTCTTTCAGGCCCCTGACCTACAGGTGCTTGTAGGTTCACAAGAGGAGATCCCATGCCAGCTGTTATCCCTCTATGTAACCAGGGAACCTGATTTTTTAGTGCATCCAGTCACATACACTGAGGTGACATATACATAGTTCTTCTTTTCATCATGGCATTATGTTGATGCAAATGTCTAAATTTGTAAAAAACTTAAAAAATTAAAAAACTCAATTAAAAACCACAAAATGCAAAACATTTCCTGGAACCAGACATGCCCCCTCCTCATCTGCTTGTCCTCCCCCTGTACTTCCTCTTGGCCCATCAAGCCAAAGTGAGCTCTGCAATGAGCAAGCAATGAACAACTGGATTCAGGCCACACACGTTCCTCATGGTCGGACTCCATGATCTTAAAGGTCTTTTCCATCTACATGATTCTATGCTTCATAGCCCAGTCGCCTGCAGCACAAAGTAGCACCGATTGCCAGGTGCCCAGGATGAAGGAGCTCCAGGACACAGGACTTTCAGCTCCTCTTGCCCTTGGTGGGGTTTCCAGATGAAACTCAGGTATCCAAACCAGGCGTTCTCCCATAGTTTTTACACAGATGTGCTTCAGCAGAGGCTGGCCAAGGGCTGTTTGCCACTCACATGCTTTGGAAAAACTGTTGTGTGCTGCAGCTGCTTCCTGGGAGACTGGGACCATGGCCAGAAATAAAAGGAATCTCCTGCCGGAATCCAGGAGCCAGCCCACACCTGTGACATCAGAAACAAATCCCCTGATGGTGCTGCCTGAGTTGCCTCCCTGCAGACTGGCCAGCAGTGCTCTTCGCTGCTCTTGCTCCACTGGCAACTGTGCTGCTCCTGGCTGTGCCCCATTTAGGGTTAGACAAGGCAAGTTTGCAAAGTGGTGAGGCACTGGAATGGGTTGACCAAGGAGGTTGTGAATGCTCCATCCCTGGTGGTGTTCAAGGCCAGGTTGGACAGAACCTTGAGTGATATGGTTTATTGTGATGTGTCCCTGCCCATGGCAGGGGGGTCCTTTCCAACCCTAACTATTCTATGATCCTATGATTTTATGATTCTATGATTCTATGATTCTATGACTGACTTGTTAGTTGGTGCTGGGGCCCACAGGGAATTTTCTTCTGCCTCCTTCTTCTGCACCCATTTTTGTACCCCAGGCCTCCATGATACCCGTTGATGAAGCTGAGGCCAACACTGGAAATCCCAGACACTGGGAATTATAAATTTGTCCTCCTTCCCATTTCTCTCCTACAGGTGAGGATTTAGTGAGGGACACATTAGAAATGAGGAGCACATCCCAATTTGGGTGTTAAACACTGCTTTTCCTTTCATTCAGGAACTTGTGCTACTTTACTATGCTATTCTTGACATCAGAACTGTAGTGATCTGTAAAGCAAGAGAAAAATTATTCTTCTTTTCCCCTCTGTAGCTTGACAGAATTACGTATTTTCCGCAAGACACTGCCTCCTTTTGAAGTATGCATTGAAAGCAGCCATACAAAATGCCATGGAAAACTGTGCTTGCGTTTTTCTCTAGTCATCTCTTTAAGATACATGAAATCAGTGAAAATCTGTGTGTTCTCCCTGCCCTACATTTTCCCTGCGATTTCTCAAACTTTTAAAGCCTGCTAAGAGAACCACACCGCAGCAGGAAAGCACATCATCCTGGGAAGACCGGTATTGCCAGCAGCGCTGGCAGCAGGGCTGCAGAGCATCTGAGCAGGTTATCCCCTGGAGCGAGCGCCAAGAGCTCCTCCAGCCTCCGGGGCTGCCCAGGAACAGAGCTGGCACGCTCCCTCCTCTTGAGCAGACCATGGCAGCAATTAATTGCATAGTAATGCAAGGATGCAATTAGGGCCCGGCCAAACACAACTTACCCCTTCTCTGGGCCTCCAAATTTGGAACGTTTTTGCTCAGCAGTTCACCCAGACACACCAGTGAGAGCTGACTGTGGATGAGCGTCTGACACCCTTGTCAGCACCGCAGGGCTGCTGTCCTCTTGCTCTGTGGGCAAGGGGTGTTGGGTGCTGATGCTCTGAGCAGGCACTTGGATGTCTTCCCACTCTGTTTCGCCAATATGCTCGTTTGTGTTTGTTTTTCTGACAGCAATTCACCCTAGCAATCTTAATCTGTCTTCCAGGTGGTGTTTTAGATGCTGTAACTCCCCGAGTTTATTCTTCAACCTGCTATATTTCAATTATGCCACTTACAAAGAATGCAGACTTCTGGTTTATAATTTGCTTGTTTGTTCTCCCTTTGCTGTTCCTTATGTTCTCTCTTAGTTTTTGTCTTCAAGCAGTGAACTACCCACACCAGGGCAGCTGTAAATAAGCCAAGCACATAGAATCTTAGGATTCTGGGTCCATCATCTCCCCTCCTCCCCACCTCACCACAAATGGACTCTATTACTAATCATAACTCACAGCCAACATCTCTTTGGTTTTAGAGAGGAAGAGATTTTCAGCCTCAGGCAAAAGACATCCAGTCTGATCATGAGAGATGCTGAAAGCTATGGGGGTTGCTGGCTCATAGTATCACTGAGGATATAGTCCTTGGGGAATAACTTCCCTACTCATCTAAGTTTTCTTTCATCCAAAATTCAGGCCTGCCCTGTCCTGGTTAGCTGAATAAAATCTTTAAAGGCAAAGAATAGGTTTGGGTGCCACTGGTGGGGTATTTTTGGCGGTGCTGAGCACCTTGGAGGGAAACTGATTTCTCGAGATGGCCAAGCAACTTACTTTCTGAAAAAGAAATCTCTTTATGCATGCCGAGCTGAGCACCCTGAAGTGCAGGAATCTGAAACCTTGGGACACTCTGGAACTGTTCCCATTGGATATGGAATTTGGTTCCACCTTTTCCACGACAAAACCCTTGTATTTTGGTGTCTTGCAGCATTTAAAAATATCGAAGGAAGACAATAAATGTGTAGAAAGCAAAGTTTTACTAAGGCTGAGGTAGAGGTCTGCTACCTGCACTCTGCTACCCTGGCCGCAGCTTCTCTTTAGAGCCAGTGGAGGAAGGTCTCCCAGCACACTGACTCCATGTGTTTGTGCTCTCCTTACACCTATATTTATATTCTCTTAATTACTGTGTATCACATACAGTTTTAAAACCCTTTCTTTTAGTAACAAAGCTTTCCAGCTCATTTTTTTCTTTAAAAAATCAACAACTTAAAAAGAAGGCAAGATCAGAGGATTAAGTAAATTAATGAGAAAGATACTTAAAAGGCTTTCAAAGTCTCCTTCTTGCAACACTAATATGTAGATTTCTTAAAAAAGTAATCATGAGTTCGCAACTCAAATTAGCACCACCATATATGATAAGCGAGGTCTGGCTCAAGAGTATGAAGTTTGGACCCCTCTCCATAAAAGAGACAAACTACATTTGGCTTCATTTTCTTATTCCTTTCACTGCATTTCCCTCCATGTAGCTGCTGATAGCATTTCTATTTTCAGATTCAATGTGGCATGCGTGCTGTGGGTTATTCAAAGAGAGGAAAGTTGTGCATCTTCATGCACCAGGTATAGCAGACAGGTCAGGAAAGGAGCGGAGCTTGGTCCCTGAAGCAGCTGGTAGGTGCTCGTGTGTGGCTCTGCAAGAACAGAGGGATAGGGAGCCAGGGAAGGGATGCTCCAGCTAGTAAGAAACAGAAAACACAGGCACAACTGAGGCCAAGCTTTGAAAGGACAAACCATAAAGGCTATGATGATGTCTTAGCCAGGAGGCATGGAAAAGTGTAACAGGAGAAGCAATTAGGAGTGTTTGTCATAAGGAGCATTAGGAAAGAGAACAACTTTGACAAGCTAACCTGTGGCATGTAGGCAACCTGTGGCTTGTTGTCATTGAAGGCAAGGGGCAAGAGGCACCATCTTACAAAAACCTCAACTTTTCCCACTTCACTCTCTCAAGGCCCCATTTAAGTCACTGCAGAACACAGCAGCTCTGCACTCTGCAGTGCAGCACCTCTTCTCTTTCATGCTTATTTTCTGTTTGGTGGAAATACTCCAGCTTCTCACCATAAATAGGAGAGAGTGAGCACAAAGCACATGCACTCCAACAGCACCAAGTGAGCAGTGCACTTTGCATGTCACAGTCACAGATAAGCAGCGAGGCTGAGAAGTATGCATCACATTTTGATGTCAGACACAGATAAATATTGTTCTCCTCTCAACAAGCAGGTTGAACTCTAAGGCTGGATGAGAGTTAAGAGCGTGCAATATTCTGTTCCCTGAGTAGCGAAACAGAAGGTTGAACCTGTTCCCTTCCTCAGTGGCAGTCAAGACTTCCTCTGCTTTCACCGGAAGAGTAACTATGCCTGCTGTGTTCATTCCTGTCTCCCTTGGCAGAAGGTTGGTGGGTCATTTCTCCAGTCTAATTTTAGGAATCTTGCCCATGTATCCTTGCTGCCTATCACTAACCTGCTTACTTAATTTCCTTGGGTAAGACCCTAAACCTCCATGGGACAAGTGTGGGCCTGGATGGTGAAGCCCAGAATCCCTCTGTGTCCATTAGCAGAGTTCTGTAGACTCCTTGCATCTCCTCTGACGGATCTCAGCTTTATCCACCAGAAATTTGGCTGTATGAATACGCTTCATCTTGCACTCCTGGAAAAATCAATGCAAAAAGACTGAATTCTTAATTAAGGTGGTGTCTTAAAGAAGTTTGGAGCAAGTGATGAGAAAATGAGCATAAGCCAGCAGTGTTCACTTGCAGCTCAGAAAGCCAACCCTATCCTGGGCTGCATCAAAAGGAGCGTGACCAGCAGGTCAAAGGAGGTGATCCTGCCCCTCTACTCTGCTCTCCTGAGACCTCACCTGGAGTATTGTGTGCAGTTCTGGTGTCCTCAACATAAAAAGGACATGGAACTGTTGGAACAAGTCCAGAGAAGGGCCACGAGGATGATCAGGGGACTGGAGCACCTCCTGTATGAAGACAGGCTGAGAAAGTTGGGGCTGTTCAGCCTGGAGAAGAGAAGGCTGCGTGGAGACCTCATAGCAGCCTTCCAGTATCTGAAGGGGGCCTATAGGGATGCTGGGGAGGGACTCTTCATTAGGGACTGTAGTGATAGGACAAGGGGTAACGGGTTCAAACTTAAACAGGGGAAGTTTAGTTTGGATGTAAGGAGGAAATTCTTTACTGTGAGGGTGGTGAGGCACTGGAATGGGTTGCCCAGGGAGGTTGTGAATGCTCCATCCCTGGTGGTGTTCAAGGCCAGGTTGCTTAGAGCTTGGGTGATATGGTTTAGTGTGAGGTGTCCCTGCCCATGGCAGGGGGGTTGGAACTTGATGATCTTAAGGTCCTTTCCAACCAAAACTATTCTATGATTCTATGATTCTAACAACCCTGTTTTGGCTGATGGAAACATCTAAGTCTACAGGAGATGCTCCCATCTCCCAGTGTGCTCTCAATAAGGAGTCCTAACAAGTGGAGAGGTAAATGTAAACAAAACTTCTAGTAGCATTTAGAAATGTAATTACCTGGAATTTGTGAGGAAGGTTTAGTCTTAGTTAAAAAAAAAGATATTCCCTGAAATACTGTTGAAAAGGTATAAAATGAGATTAATGGCGAAGTAAGTGCGCGTGTGTGTGGGGCGTGTGTATAAGCATGCCACAGAATTCTTTTATCTCATTGAAAGACATTTGATACTTATTAAAAGATTATTGCTTTAAGGCATATTTTGATTTTCTGCCTAAGACTGTGTGGAGAGTCTTGCTACTGAGATAATAACAAAGAAACCTTAAACATGAAAAAAATACCCACATGAAAGATAATATGTTCCTTATTAGTACTGGTATCATTTTCTGTGGGATTACTTCTCTCCAAATATAACAGAAGTTTAAAAGTAGAAGCCCATTTCCAGTAAAAAGAGACACCACACAGTAGTTTTGAACTTTTTTTTTGGTATTCAAAACTGCTGTTTGGAGTGTGTGTGATACTTCATTAAGCAATTATCAAGTGACTGTTTACTTCAAAAATGCATTTACAGTTTCAAGATCTATGCTAAGGAGAACACAATCAACCATACTGCATATATCAAGACATACAGAGGTAGACAAATCTATTAGACATGCCCCAACAATGCTTTTAAAACTTGAGAAAGCTACACTTCTCTCTGCTTGTAGATGAAAGCGTTTTGGGGAGCCGAAGAGCAATCATGTGCAATTTTAGAATGATTGAAACCTTTCAGAAACTTGTATATGTATTTGATGTATTTCTTTAATATTTGGTGTGTGTGTGTGTTTTTATGTTGGTGTTGCTAGCTCCAGTTTACAGCACCTTGCTTTCTGCCTTCAGACCTTGGAGAAAGCTGGAGCATTGAGCATGATGCGGGTAGAAGAATATTTCAATCAACACAACAGCACAGCTGTAAATATAAACTCCTTTTAGCTGCAAAGCTGTTAGATTAGAGGAGTAATTTAATTTTTATTGGAGATAATTGCGGTCCATTTGAATTGATCTAGGTGAGGGAGATGATAACCTTCTTCGGGGGAAAGGAAAACAATTACAGCACATAAAGCTAAATAAACCGCATGGAAGCTAAATACAATCCCAAATTTACAGACCTTTCCTAGTGAACAATGTAATGAAGTTGAAATACCACACTAATAACCTCCTGAGCAAGGAAACGTTTTAAATCCACACTCGATTAGTGAAACAGCACATACAATTCATTTTCCTATGAAGATGTGCAAATGTATTATTTACTCAGAAGCAGTTACACATTAAAATTTAGATGAATATTTTCTGTGTTATGACCTACACTTATTGCAACAACATCCTTCACTAGAATAACTGTGCTACCTGTATGAACATGAATATACTCATTTGTATGAGCCTCAATGAGCAGGTTATAGGGAACGCATTTAGAAGAATAATAAATAAATAAATATATAAAGCTGTGATTTTTTCTCTGTTTTTTTTTCCCCTCACAGAACAGAAAGGTTAAGGGATCACCAAGTGAGGCAAGAAGTTCTTGGCATTAGAAGGAGACTGCTGATCAAGAGAATATTATTTTAATAGCAAAATAAAATCTCTTTTACATTCAGTACTTCCTTTGTTTCATCCAGGACACTTGGTATTAGGAGAGGGACACAGCCCCAGGAATGTAGCAACCCAAACCCCATTAAACATGCATGGGGAAGATTTCCAGCCTGCTGTGCAGGGAGTTACATGCCCAGGCTCTGTTAACAACAGTAATTGTGCATATAATTTCCCATGCGTTGCTGTGAAAATTCACCCTACAGACTTTAGCTCCATGTCAAGTAACTCAGCAGCCATTTATTATATGCTGAAGGCAGAAAACAGAACTTTGAAACTGCAGATGGAAGAAGTCGCCTTTGCTCCCCTCCTTTTCTTACAGTCTTCCCAGTCTTTATGAACCAAAGGGAAGCTCTGAGGACTAGGACCTCATATGAAGGGGGAGTGCATCTCTTAAGGATGCAGCATCTCCTGTGTCATAATGGCTTCCCGTACCCGGTCTGGGCTCTGCAGGACTCATGTTGGGGTCAGTGGATGCCTGCTTGCAGATGGACCTCTCTGGACCCTGGTTTCACTCCTGGGGACCTTGCAGAGGCCTTTAGGAGGTAGTTCATGTGTGGGTGGCCCATAGAGGAAAGGTGCAGTTATAGCATGGTGCAGGAGGCATACCCACAGGGGACAGAACAAGGGAGAACTGGAAGCTCCCACATGATAGAAACATATAAGCTTGTCTAAAGTGACAGACTGCAGGTACTTCCACAGCAGGTTTAAATCAGGCTATTAAATCACAAGTGGCTGACCTCAGAGAATGGGCTGGTGCTGAGGTCCTCCCAGGGATTCTGGATAAGAGATTCTGTTATCAAGACAGAAGGTGCAAGTGAAGCTCAGAGGAAAAGTTTGGAGGAGGGAACACAGCTGAAAGTGCCCCAGTACCAAGCACAGCTATGAGGCATGCCAAGCACCCACAGCTGCCCTGGAAAACTCGAGTTTTATGGGATCGGACCATAGGGTAACCAAGAAAAAACACCTTTATGTCCTGGAAAAGCAGCAAAATGTCAAGCTGCCTTCCCTGGCAGACAAGCAATTAAAAGTTTGGCTCCATCTGCTCACAAAAGAGCAAAAGCAGAAAGCAAAATGAAGCCTAGATCTGAGGACACTGCAGAATCAGGGCAAGCCATGAAGATAATTTGCCATAGGGGACCACTGGGCTCCAGAAGATCTTACACTGAATTACACTGACTAAGACCACCCCCCAGCTCTATCTAGTCCTCTGTACTTGGGTACTAATTAAATAAGTACACAAATTAACCATCCACATAAATGAGTATACATTCAAGCATCCAAACCACCAGTCTGACCATGGAACTAAAGAATCCCATCTTTTCCTTCAAGCTCCTCACCAAACTACCCCCTCAGCTGCTCTCTTAGCATCAGAGGGAAGGGAAGGGGGGGGGGAAACAGAACAAACCCAAGATGGTCTTGGCACAGTGTGCCCACGAGGTTAGGCTGTGATCCACTAATGAATAAGGTTCTCCAGGGAACAATCCCACATCAGTAGGTGGAACGGCTAATCTAATAGGTTTCTTCCATATCTAAATTCTATAATGGTGTAACTTGCAGCAGGGAGCATGTGATCACTCTTTGAATAAGCAGTGGGAGGGGAAAGGCTATATTTAATGGCCAGAATTAGTTTCCTTACATTGCTTTCCCAAGCCATTGTGCAGAATATGCAGCCTAAGAGTAGTGAGAGACTTTTTTTTTTCTTTCTTTTTCCTTTTTTTATTTTTTTTTTTATTTTGAAATGGGTACACATCAAACACACCCATCCCCCCGCCACAAGGAAATTCTCGCCACATGCTTCTGTCCTCCAGACTTACACAGCATTTTATTGTATGGAACACATCAAAAGGGTTTGGTTCCCTTGTAAAAGTTTTACAGGAAAATCATTGAAGAGCAGTGTAACTTTTTTTTTTTTTTAAATTCAAAACTAGAATCCAATATTCTGGATTCCCACACTTTGGTGTGGACTCAGAGAGAGCTGCGCTTTTCTGTACAGTAGAGCAGAAATACAGACCCTGTATAATTAGAATTGCAGTCATGGCCTGTGGGATCTAGTGATTTGGACATATTTTATTTAACCAGCTTAGTAAAAGGTAATATTCAGCAGCTGTGATCTATAGCAGAATTACAATTTTCAGGGTCAAGGAGGGATTTTGATATTAGGAGGTTGGGCAGAATTGCTGTAAAATCTCATGAGCTGTCGTTAAAAATAAATGAGAAAATAGGTTATCCAAGAGTCATTGTAAGGGAAAAATCAATAGGCAGTGTCTATTCACTTGGGCTATCAAAATCCTTGAAATTTGAACAAAAGTTTCACGTTTAGTGTGCTGTAGGTTTTGAAATGTAAGTGGTGAATGCTCTGTGGGTACAAATTCATTGTGCTGTGCATTCAAACAAGGAGAAACCCTTCTGAAGTTCTGGAGTTCTCTATTAAGATAGTACAGTTCCTTCGTCACGAAGTCAGACATGTAAAACGGTTGCCAGCGAAACTTCAGAAGCAATTTTAGGTAACTGATGACAAACTCTCTCTTGGAAATAGATCACATTTCTTTATCTCACCTTGCTCCTCTGGGGCTTGCTCCTGTCTCTGCCTCCTGGTGCATGCAGAAAGGGGCTGCAGTCCTGGAGCCGGGGCAACTCTGTGCAAGCACACTCGCCTGCTGCTAAACTGCAAACGATGGAGGTTGGGAATGAACGTTATTGATAATTCGGAGCAGTACACATAATTGGTATGGAAAGGGCATATCATCCTCATTCAGAAACAATTAACTTCCCCCTCCAACACAGCAGTTCAAAGAAGCCTCAGCCTTTTAAATATGAATGAGTGTAACTTCAAAATATGCAACAATTAGCTGCTACATATACACATGGAGCAGGATTTTTTGGTTTTTGTTATTCTCATGGCTACCAAATTAAAGTGTGTCGTGGATGCAGATGAGCGCGTGCACAAGTCACATGCAGACTCCTGTGAAGTATGGAGGGCAAAATGAAAGGTTCACACTGCTGTTGGACTGTATTGTTTTATTTGAGCCACAGCCTGATGCAACCCAAAAGTCCAGTTAATTCTTGGCTCAAGACAGACGACTGAGACTTTACAGAGCATAAAAGAATTAGCAGAAAACACACATTGCGAACAGGCATCCGAAAAGAAAACCTTTCCCCAAAGCTCAACACCACCGAGGAACTCGGCAAACTCTTCTGCAGAAGCCCAACGAAGATTTGTACATTGTTAATTCGATTGCAGAGGGTGCATGTTAAACAGAAAAGAACTGAGTTTGTCACTGTCATCTGAATCCATTCAGTCAGTGCAACAAAGGTATATTTAACTAAAATATGAAACAGACTTGCTAACACCGCATTATTTTCTCAGGCTTACAAAGTTAAAAAAAAAAAATAAACTGAATATAAATGACTTTGAGCATTTTTTATGACACCCACAGCCTAAGTGATCCAGATAATGTAATCTAACCATCATTAGAAACCATGAAATTACAATTCCTCTGGGATGGATATTTATCTCTCTGTTACATACAGAAAGGCGATTAATTAGTAGCTCTTTCAGTGTTTAACATTACTGTGTACTGAGGCTGATTAAAATCTAACTATAGAACAGCTCTCATAGCTAACACATAATCTGGGGAAAGTTTAGCTGGGGCATGAAGAAGCACCTTAGAAAGAAAAAACTTAAAGGAAGTGTACTCTTAGAAGTAGGTAGCTTCAAAGCCAAAACCCGGTCTTCCTTCTAATTTCTATTGAACACAGTAATGATGACAATTACTGAGATTTCAAAACCCTCAATAATAAAACCAACTAAACGCACGTCAAATATCTTTGCAAAGTGGTACAATTCACATGATACCCATTTGTTTTCAGGGGATGCAGATACAGGGCAGAGTCATGAAGTGAATCACACAGCAGTGTCTTGAATGGCTTATTCTAAAATGTAAATGGAAGCATTCGCTAGGGCATGTGTGTGTGTGTGTGTGTGTACCCTGTATGGGCAGCACAGCGTGCACACGCTGTGTGGGCTACATTCATATTTCTGGTGTAATTTCACTGGCTCGTGTGGAATGCACCAAAGATGTGTCAATGTGTGTGTGTGCAGACAGTTTCCTCCAGGATCTCAAGCGGGACAAGAGGACATGGATAATTTCACCTTAGGAGGAATAAACAGAGGCAACTTGAGTAGGTTTGATTTCCAGAGCATTCCTACTGTGAATAGAACTATTGGAGGAATTTCATGCAAGGGCAGATGAAATACCAGGAAAATCCCAAATCACTACTTGTTATTTTGAAAATAATTTCCTATTTTGCCATCACTGTACCAAGGTATGTGCAGTTTTTTAGGTTGAAAAGAGGAAAGAAACTTTAAAAGTAAATGTGAACAGCTCAGCAAAAAGACCAAGGTAACCCTGGTTTTATTTCATTTTGGAAAGTACCTACTGAGACCACAAATCAGTATTGGACATAGTTCGTATTTTAGTGAGGATACACAGAAAGAAATTAGAAGTAATCTTAAAATGAAGTATAAGAAAAGAACATTTTAGCACCCCCACAGCCCCCCAGTTCAGGTCCCAAAGAACTGAGCCACTGATTCCTAATCCTCTCCATTGTGTCGAGTATTGTGTAGGTGCTGCTCTCTTCTGGCTGTCTACACAAATTTTAATATGCAAAATGTTAATAAAAAGTGAAATAAAAGGCTGGGAAAAATCAAACATGGCCTCAATGTGCTGATGGCAAATGGAGGCACCTCTATGGAGGCCTCACTATGGAGAGCTGCTTTGTAGTGCTGCTCCAACACCACACTGACCAGGAGCTCCTCCAAAATTCCTCTCCGATCTGAATACTTCACTCAGAATAGCCTAACTTCGTATTTGGAGGCAAGGGGAGGGCACACTCTTATTTTTCACATTGGAGATGGCCAGCGCTATCTATTGCAGCGAGAAGATTAAAAAAAAACAAAATAACCAAGCACCAAAAAACTTTTAAACTCTCAAGTGACCATTGCATCAGGACTAGGATCTTTGAGCCTACCCAGCACAACCAAGCCACCCAGCCACGTGTACCACCAGTCACACCTCCAGCTGCTTCAGAGAGAGAGCAGTCGAGGAGCAAGATGCTTTTGAATAGATTGGAGATAGGAAACACAAAGTCACCATGGCACCCTATTGCTCCACTCTGGGATGCAACAGGGTAGGACATCACTGGAGTACAAAGTGACCCCAAGAGGGTTTCACTCTGGCCAAATCTTACCTGACAAATTTGGCAGTCTTCTATGATGGGGTTACAGTGTTAGCGGATAAGTGAAGCACAACTGATGTCACTTACCTGGACTTGTGCAAAGCATGATATCCTTGTCTCTAAGCTGGAGAGATATGCATTGATGGATGGACCAGTTGGTGGATAAGGAACTGCCTGGGTGGTCACACTCAAAGAGTTGTGGTCAATGGCTTGATGTTCAAATGAAGATCAGCGATGAGTGGCGTTCCTCGGGGGTCAATGTTGGGACCGATCCCGTTCAACATCTTTGTTGGCAACATGAACAGTGGGATTAAGTGCACCCTCAGCAAGTTTGCCGATGACACCATCTGTGTGGTGTGATCGACATGCTGGAGGGAAGGGATGCCATCCAGAAGGACCTTGACCCCATCCCTGGCAGTGCTCAAGGCCAGGCTGGACAGGGCTTTGGGCAACCTGCTCTAGTGGAAGCTGCCCCTGCCCATGGCAGGGGTTTGGAACTGGATGATCTTTAAGGTCCCTTCCAACCCAAACCAGTCCATGATTTTATGATTCCTCGACTTCTTTCCACCCTCTAGCTCCACTGCAGGTCCACGCTACATATGTATCCTTGTCAGGCTCCCTAACTACCCTCTCAGACATAATAGCCCTGTTGGGTAGTGCCTGTGCTTCAGAAGAGGTGCTACACTTACTGCTCCGTCCATCACATCTGCCCTTTTAGTAACATCATGGAACTATTGCCTGGTAAAAAGCTGTTCCAAGGGTAGAAGCCTGAGATCCTGTGGGGCAGTACAAGTTCAGATTGTCCATAGACACCCAAGTCACCAGCCTTGAGTATCTTTAGGATAGCACAGGCACTGCACGCAAGCTAAAATACCTCACCCTAGAAACAGAGGAAATCAACAACACAAACTTAACCCATGCCAATTTGTCGTCCTTCCTAAGGTTTCTTCTTACAAGATAAATTAATCTCTGACACAAGGGATAGGTAGCTATGTTTGATGTCAGTGAAGCCCCAGTGATCACCAAGCCAGGGCACAGGGCTTGGGCTGAAGCGTTATGAAAGTAAGAAGCATTTCTCTGGTGAGAAACTAACTGCTCTTGGTGGAAGAGGACATGAGCTCTGCTGCCATGCATTTGCGTGACACTGGTTTGCTTCTGCTGCGGGAGGAGAGGACACACAGGAGTCCTCGTGGTGTCTGCGGGACTCACAGGGGTATCTGTTACAATTCATTAAGTAGTGCTCTAAGAAGTTACAATAACAACATTTCAACAGTTTCCAGAGGGAGTCTCAGGAACTACAGGAAAAGCCGACAAGTTTCAATCCATTTATCAAAGCACTTCAAGACAGATGAAACAGCAGAGCTGCTTAGTGAGGAATGTCTCCCTTTCTGGGTGTCCAGAGCATTTCAGTAAATAAAAAGCTCTTTAAAAATAAGTCAATACAATGGAATCCCTTTTGCCTTTTGCCAGCGCTTGTATTACACTTACACCCAAATGACCCTCCTACCTATAATACTGCAGCATTTACATACACATCAAATGGGTGCTTTTCACTTACATAATACGTTTAATCCACGGATTACAGAGCACGTAACATATTAAACATTACAACGCCTCATGAGGTAGGTCAGCATTATTGAAGTTGCAGTGGGTAAACTGAGGCACAGGCTAGCTTTATGACTGGCCTGTGGTCTCGCAGCAATCAGCGGAAAGGTCATTAAGACGCTCTTCAGAAGAACAGCAGACACATCTACACATACTTGTATGGGTAAAATAGGCTAATCCACATTTTGAAAAGCAACTTCACCTACCCATCCAGAGATACTCAGGTCCTGATTTTACGGGAGCAGGAGAACAAAAGGCAAATAGAAGAAGATAAAAAGAAGGGAAAGTAAATATTCGCTGTTAGAAATAACTTTTTTTCCTGCATGCCAAGTTGTGTACACAAAACAAGAGGCATCCAAAGCTGAAGGACACTTTACATGCTGGTCTCCAATAATTTGATTTTCCGAGTAAAGATTTTTCTAGAGCTGCAACAGGGGTTTTGTTTGGGTTTTGTTCAATAACATCAGTTTATATTTAGCTTTCATATAACAGGTAGAGAGGAAAAAAAATAAATCTTTGGTTAAGGTCTTTGAGCCAAGCATCTAGGATAAAATTTTCAAAAGCACTCAACAGTGGCTTTTGAAAGCAGAATTAGGCTAGTTGCTGAGACAAGCTTTGAAAGCTACCCCCTGCCTCCTTTAGCATTTTAACTGAGAGCTGATTCCCTCGGTTATGGTACTGTTCCCTGTTCTAGTCTCCCCATCTCATGGCCTTCACCAGTATTGCTAAGTCCAGGTGGATTTAAAACCAGGAAAATAAGAAGGACACTGGGTAATGTGGGAGCTTGTGGTCATGACCTTCCCAGCATGTCTGCTGCCTGAGAGTGGTGTAGCTGGACATAGGGATGCTCCCTGGGTGGCTCCCACTTTCCAGCCAGCCTTTGTTCTCTTTGTGGGAGCACTGGCTAATAGAGGTGTACACCCTCCACCTGATGGTTAGGTGAGGCTGTAATTACCTCAGTAATAAAGGTTGGATTCTTCCCTGCTCTGCACCTCCTTGGCTGGTCAGGAATACTTGTCTAAAGTGGGTGCAAAATGCTACCAGATCAGAAAGATGACATTTTACATCAATGGAAATGACCAGGTGGAAGGAATAAAGGCCTACATAACAATGCTCTCAACTCTGTTGTCCTTTAATTAAGTAGTTCCTCGGGCAATGACACTAATGAGGCCTTGTTTCCGCAGGGTTGGATTCTCTAGTATCTAAATGAGATGTGAACTTTTCCTAGGGAGTGAGGCATTTATAATTTCTCCCTCACAGGTAGCGTCCAATTTGGGTGGATGTCACACTGCAACCTTTCTCTTGGTGGGGACGCCAGTGGGACTTCTCTCGGCTGCTCATTTTCCCGAAACCTAAAGGAACTTTTGAGAGCTCTGCTCTTCTATTCAATTTGGCTGATTTTGGTCAAAGGGCTCAAAGTTAGCAGGGGATAGGAAGACAAATGCATCAAATGAGACAGAGCACAGTCATAAACCTGTTTCTACTACGAAGGCTAAATATTGCTTTACTTACAAGTAAGTTTTTCTAGTTGTGCGGTAAACTCATAGGGTATTTTTGTGTTGCTTCAATAAGCATACCTGGCTGCAGCTCCTGCAAGCAGTACCAATAAAGGGAGTAGGTACAAATGAGTTACTTAGCTGGTGCAGAATAGAACTGGAAAGTTCATTAAATCCACAGACGCAGCAGTCATGTTCGCTGGGGACAGTGATGACTGGACAAGGTCATGGGTCTGAACGGGGAAAGCAACTGAACAAAGAAACAGAAAGAGAAGGTTTTCTTTGGATTTGGCCCAGGACAGCAGTGACAACATGGCAGCCAGTGGGATGCATGCATCATAAAGCTGGTAATGCAAGCTTGGCATTATTATTGACCTCTCTGGCCACAAGACTGCAGGGACAGCCCCCTTTCCTGTGCAGTTTTCAATGGCTTAGAACTCTTAAGGCTCTTTAAAATGCATAAAACTTCCCCTTTCTGATACTGTTTTCTGGCAGGACAGCCATCCAGCTAATGCTTTCACTTCACGTGCTCCCGAATGCCCCATTAACAAAAAGGCACCAGCCTAGTGAGAAACCTGACATTGACTTGCAGAGTCCACATCCTTCATCAGATATACCGCAGCACCCTAGTATCTCTTCTTGTGATAAAGCCAAGGCTAAACACACCAAAAGAGCACCCAGGCTGCACTCCCCCATTTGCAGGATAAAGTTGGAGCAGTTCCCCAAACCACCACAGTGGAGGGGTACCAACTGTGGATGACACAGCTCCTCACACCTAGCTAACCCCACAGAATTAGCAGCATTTGTAGGTTATGTAGAGTTTGTTTACAGCATTATAACTGCCTAGGGAAAAGCAGACTATCTCCAAATCCACCCTGAGATGCCCCTCTGACCGCAGACACCATTTTACTTCTACTTGTGCACAACAGTTTCCCAAGCAGGTTTTCCGACATGAAGAGGTAATCACGTCTGTGTGTTTGTGAAAGACAGAAAGCTGTGCAGACCGAGGGCTGGGAGCTCTACCTCTCTGGGTCTGTCCCTGTTGAACTCATCTGATGTGAGATGGAGATAGAAGCACCAGGTCCCAACAGTACCGACCTGTTACATCCATACCTTCAGGAAAAGTCCAAGGAGCTACCAGCGGACCTTCCTGAGCAACAGATCAATACAGAGCTTCGTATCAACCGAGCCGATATTCATGCCAAAGGCAGTTGTTTGGATGAAGGGATGAAGAGTGCACAAGTTCACCGGTTCTCAGTATATAAGCTCTTTTTTCCCCCCTCTCCTGTAGATGCCTTCATTATTTATGTGTGACAAATAAAACATGGCAGTTGAGGATGCTAAAGTGTTTCTCAACATGCACCTCTCTTTTCCATTATGTTCAGAGCCCAGAGTGTGCACCCACATCAGGCTATGGGTACGGTGAGGAGCCAGCACACTGTTTTGGTCCACTGCAACCAAAGACTGTTTAAGGCATATAATAAAAGCCATTTCCAGCCAGTAGTGGATAAAATATTCACCTGCTACATGCCTCTTACCCATGTGACTCCAGAAGTGACAAATTATTCCAAGGAAGTGCGAGGGAGCTTCACTGACTTGCATGGATTTACTCTGCAGCATCCCATAATACGTCATCACACCTCACTCGCCATTTGTGCCATCATCCCTACACAGGGACCCACTGTAAACACGGTCCCATAACGCCAAATGCAAACTGCATTCAGATGTATTGAATAAGAAAAGATCAAAGACTGACTATTATAAAGCAAAGGGAGTCTAACATGTACCCTGCCTTTGACTGTTCCTTTTTTAACCATCTTAAAATTCTCCTGAAGCTTCTACTGTAAGAGGATTATTTACAACCGACAACT